>NW_004949101.1:17333705-17344605 GCF_000317375.1 Microtus ochrogaster | reverse complement strand
TTGTAGACCAGGCTGGTCTCGAACTCACAGAGATCCGCCTGCCTCTGCCTCCCAAGTGCTGGGATTAAAGGCGTGCGCCACCACCGCCCGGCTTGTATTGCCTCTTTTAAATACTTTATGCCTTCAATGCTTTTCCTACTAAATAGAACTGCCTGACAAACTTAATAAACCACTCCTTTCCAACAGTTCAGCTACATGACATCAACAATACACCCTGTCTTGAAAGCACTTCTCTGTTCTTAACTACTTTTGCTTCCCCATCAATCTGTTCTCTGCCAACCCAAAGTGTGAGCATGGCTCTGCTGTCTGCTTCCTAGTTCACACTCACATACCCTCTGCTACTGATGACTCCAAGTGTGGCTATCACAGGTCAAACAGATCTTCCCTAACCAAACTCACTTGCTCATCTTCCCACTTCAAGTCAAGTCTTTAAACAATTTTAACTTTCTTTTCCCCACCTTGAGACAAGGTCTCATATTTTCCAGGCTGGCCTTAAACTCACTTTATAGTTAGCGATTCTCCTGATTCATTTCTCAAGTGCTAAAGTTACAAGCATGTACCACCGTGCCTGGTTGTAAATGGTGCTAGAGACTGAACCCATGGCTTCATGCATGCTGCCAACTTTAAGCACTCTACCACCTGAGCCACATCTCCAGCTATTTCCAGTTCTTAGATGGAATCCGAAGCTGTGAAGTACCACAAACTAGGCTTTCAACCTTTTCAAACATTCCTTTATTTACTGAGGACCAATTCTCTCACTAAGCAAAACAAAGGAAATGGAACCAGTACATAATCCATCTGAATCCACCTTCCTAAAGTTCCAGCTCTTAGCTAATAAGCCCTAATGGCAGACTATTCCTAGCCTTTCTGTGTCCCCCACAGCTTCTACTGCTGCAACAATAGCATCTAAGATAACTCATGCTTCCAATTCAGCAAAGACTGTATTCTTGGCACTGAAGCCCAGCACATCTGTGCTGGTACTGGGCTGGAGGGGATGAACTACCAACAAGTGACCTGATGCAGAGGAGCAGCAAACCGAGAAAGAAGTCAGGATGTTTCCTTTGCAGGCCGGCAGGGACTAAGAGACTAACAAGCAAACAAAAGATCTATAGCAGAGAAGGTCTCAGCAGGGAGGCAATGAGAGCAGTGTCTCAAAACCAAGCTGAAGCAGTGGGACTCTCCGCACCTACAGCAGTAGCTAGAACAGGGTCGGGAAGACTGCACTGGGCCGGAACCAGAGAAGACTGGGACCCTGAGGTAGAGAGGAGCCTATGAGCTACTGTCCACTAACCGTATCACCTAGAGACTGACTTGCAAAGACACTGCAGGTTACATTGTCTCTGCTCTACAGGCTGCTAGCTGGCTGGAGCTCTCACTTCTGCAGTTGATTGCAGTTGATAGAGCTTTCCTGGCGCTGCAACACTACTTGGACTTGGACCACCCTTCCTCCATTATCTGACTCACGCTTCCTACCTGAGACTACCTACAAAGTTTCACTTTCCTTCATCTCACTGAGTATGGTCTTTTGATCCTGGCTTTTTTGTTGTTGTCGTTTGTTTTGTTTTTGGCTTTTTGAGACAGGATTTCTCTTTGTAACAGCCTTGGCTGTCCTGGAACTCACTTTGTAGACCAGGCTGGCCTCAAATTCATAGAGATCTGCTTGCCTCTGCCTCAAAAGTGCTGGGATTAAAGGTGTGCACCACTACTGCCCGGCCTTGACCCTGCCTTTTGCAATCAGTACTTGCACACTTTCCTTCAAATCACACAGCTGAATCACACAGCTGAAGAACCAGGAGATGAACAGTCATGTGACTTCCATGATCTAACCACTCCCAGGAAGTGAGAGAGGAATACTCAAGAGCCACCACCATTTTTTCAAAGGATCACCTACTTTCTACAGGTACCTCTGTTGCATTTGGTTCCCTGTGCCTTCTGTGCTAAAGGTCCTATTGACATCACTACCCACTCACCCTGTGGCAGATCTTACCTGGGAGAGGGTCGTGTTTGGGTAGCTCCACACCCCAGGCATCAGCCACATGGCTCAGAAGTAAGTGTGAGAGGTGGCGGTGTGCATGCTGGTCCCAGTGGACACCATCTCGATGACGGTGATGCACGGCGTGACGGAAATGGAAGTGGAGATCCAGGACGTCGAAACAATGGTTCCCAGCTAGTGTAGCACTGTAGAAGTTCCCCTCAACCACATCCTGTCGCAGAGAAACTGCCAGGGGCTGGAGCTAATGGAGAAAGTGGAGCCTCTAAAATGGTCTCCTATTGACTAGCCAGACACTCTATCCCTGTCCAGAAGGGTCCCACTCACTCACCTCTGGCAGGAGGAAACCCCCAGTGACACGCTCCCCCAAAGGCATTGCCATGTTCCACACCAGCAGACAAGAGTCTGGCAAAACCTGATCCATTCGTACAAACACTCGTTCCAAGTTCTCTCTGTAGCTCTCCATTGGGCAGCGGCCATATCTGTTGGGTAACACGGAAGGTGGGCAAGGGCACAGGGATGGCGCCATACCTCCTCCTCCAACCAGTATTTCCCTTTCCCTCGCCTGAACCTGGAGAGATCCCAGAGGCAGGAGTTGATGATCACCAGGTCAGGGGCAGGTCCGTATGACAGTTCCTTCAAGACGTCCTCAAGGTACTCGGAGTAAACACGGGTGAGGAAGTAGAAGCGCACAAGGTGGTGGCCAGAGACAGAGCAGAACTGGCGGACCTCTCGGTATTGTGTTCCGTTGTGGAGCTCGCCCAGCTGGCCCCCAGCCACCAGCTGATCCTGTTCAAAGCTCAGCTCCCCCTACCCACCCACCCCCACCCCGAAGGTCAGATCCATGCCAGGCAGGTGGTCCTTTTCAGGCCAGGGTCTGCACCCACCCAACACTGGCATGGTTGCCAAGCTTCTCTCACCTTGGCTTTTAATTGGGAGGCTGTGAGCAGTGTGTCTTTCTGGAGCAGAAGCACCAGGTCCTTATACACAGCTCTCTGAACTGCAGGGAGATAGGGATCCTAAGGTTAAGGCAGGCCTCTGTACCTCTCAGAGCCTTCCAAATGAAGGCCTTTTGTTTCCCAGGGTTTGGCTGCTCAAGAGCTGACTTAAAGGAAAAGAAAAGATGAGGTTTAAAAACTCTGGCTCGGTTCTGTCTAGTCAGATGCATCTCCTCTCACCTATATGTACAGTGACCCAAAAGACCCAAGGGGCACAATTAAGCCGGCCCTGTCACCAGGGAAACACACAACATAACACACAGCTCCTTTTAAGAAAATCATGGAGGGCTACAAGAGATAAAGATGCTACAAGCATGGGCTAAAATAATGCATAAATGATAAGCCAGGGCACCCGTGGAAGGTATGTAGGTGAAAAAAATACAAGTCTAGTGTTCTAAAACAGTAGAAAATGGAGAAGACGGAAATGAAGATACGGGGTGCAGACATAAAGAAAGGCTGCAGATATAGGGCTATGAAATGCCATCCTAGAGTGGTCACTCACTGGAGTCCCCCAAAATGACCACAAACTTGTTGTGGAGCAGTTGCTGGACTTCGGAGGCTTGGAAGTGGACCATGGCGCTTCGCAGTAGGCGGTGTGGCATCTTGTTTTCCAAACAGAAGACCATGCTGCCACTGACGCCAGCTGCAGGGAGAGGCCACTAAGCTGAGGGAGGGCAAGGACTCAAGGTAGGTCAGTCTGTCCCAAGATGAGAGATGCGCGCTGGCCCCTCCCTGGCTGCTCTGAGTAATAGGGAGGAGAGTGGGGCCACATGACGCATCCCATGATAGCACCAGCCTTCATCACACTCGGAGGGAAGGTGGAGGGTCGCTTGGACCAAGGGCCTACACTATGGCGCTTCGCGCGAGCAGCGACTCCCTTGCTCCCAGCCACGTGTCAGCAGCGGCCCCGCGCGTGCGCACAGGTCCGCTCGCGCCAGTTACCAAGTCTCCGGGCTCCAGGGATTCACTGGCCAGTAGGGCAGGCCAGGGCGCCCTGCGCCTTGCCGACGGCGGGCTCCTTATCTAGACTCATGTTCCCGCGCCCCTGGAGGGCGGTAGGTTCTGCAAAGACCCTGCCCTGCAGAGCTCAGGTGCCCAGGTTAGCTGTCGGTACGCAGCTCGACGCCCAGTGCTCTCCATGTGGGCGTCGCGGTGGTCCAGCCAACGCCTCCAGCATCTGAGCTCCAGGAGATGCTCATGGCTCCTACTTCCGGTCACCCATGTCCCTCCCTGCGCGACCCGCAACGCCGGAGGGGTCAGAAAGACAGCGAGGTTGGCCGCCGTGAAGAATAGGAATCAGGCCTAGGCCCACCAGGGCGGGCGCGAAGCCCGGGTAGGAGCGGAGAGCAGAACGATAGCTCAGTGCGGCTTGCCCACAGTGCTGATGGCCGCTAAGGCGGCCTCGCCACGTGACCCCCGACGGGCGGAAGCGGAAGTGCGGCCTGGAGCTTGCGCCAGGCGGGTGTTTCCTAGGCGCTTCTAGCTGCCAGCTGTACCAGACATGGACTGTTACACAGCGAATTGGAACCCACTCGGGGACTCTGCCTTTTACCGGTGAGCCGCCCGCCGCCCCACCTTCTCGCCCACTGCCCAGCTTACCGTGCTTGTTTGCTGGTTTGAGCCTCCCCCGGCGGAGCCAACGGCGCTCGCCCCCCCCCCCTCCGTCACCACGGGTGCTGACGTCCGCCCCTCCGGCTGCTAGCTCGAACGTCTACCACTTTACGCACGGTTGCCTAGGGGCAGCAATCTGGTCCTTCCTCTGCTCTAACAGAGGCAAGCTCAGAAGACACCCCAATATCGAGGTCTGTCGGCCTCCGGAAGGATGCTCAGATCACGTTGAGGGAGGCCGCCCGCGGCGACCGCCAGTGCCAGTCTCCTTCCGGAAACTGCTGCTGAAGTCAGACCACAGGGGCTCTCAGAGGAGGGCGGGATCGCCACAGCGGGCGGGGTGACAGTACTGACCAAAGCTGAGAGAAGGGGGTGACTAGCCGGCACTATTAATGAAGAACCCTAGGCATTGGCAGCTCACTGAAGTTAGAAAGCCCTGAGCTGTGGGTCTGAAGTAGTAACGTGATTACAGTAGTTAGCGTCTCGTTGAGTTTCTTTCTAAGATAAGGTACAAACTACTTGTAGAACATACATCAATTGGTCAACTTCTGTTTGTCTCCCTGAGCGGCTTCCAGTTTGATCTTAACCATTCTCAAATCATGTTCCAACCGCACAGAATTGCAGGCCCTCATCACATCCATGTAGCCTGTTGTCAAATAGTTGTCCAGCCTGTGGTGTCCCATGCCTCTAATTCCAGCAGTCTGGAGATCCAGGCCAGCCTGGCCTGAGTAGTCAGTTCAGGCCAGCCAGGGCAGCATAGTAAGACCCTGTTTTAAAACAGCAACGTAGAAATAAACAAAACCTAATAGTTGCCCAACTAGTTGCAAAATTGCGAAGAATGTTTTATTGATGCACCTGAAGATCACGAAGCCGTTGCATTGGTGTCGTATTTCAGTAGAAGACATTGCTCCTGCTAGTGAGGCTGTTTACCATTCTCATAGCCCAACTCTTAATGAAATTTTGTTCAGAGTGTGATGCATTTCCCAGACAAATGATTCCTTGTAGTAATTTTTAGAGATCTGTTGCATTTGTTTATTCATCATTCCTCCTAGACACATGTGCAATATGAAAAATGAAAAACTTAGTTGAAATCAACAGAAACTGTTAATGATTTCACCCATTGAAAATACTAGTGAGCAGAGTGTGGCGTCACACCCGTTATCCCAGCCCTTGGCAGGTGGAGACAGGAGGATCAGGATTAGTAACTGGTCAGTTTATACTTTACCTTAGAAAGAAAGTCAACAAGCAGCTAACTGTTGTAATCATGTTACTATATACACACATATGTATATAGCCAAGTCAGCTTTGGCTGTATTCATACATTGGAGGCCATCCTGGGCAAGGTGAGATTCTGTTCCAAAACACATGCTTAAAAAACTAAAAACTGAAAATAAAATATTAACTATTATTTTTAAAGTACTTTTAAATCAGCATAGAAGCAAAGAAGACTTTATTACAACAGAGCTCCTCCTGTTTATTGTATGAAATCTTAGCTTCATGCATACATAAAGTTTCAAAAGATGTGAATGTGTGTCATAGAAGTGGCTAACTTCCCATTACCTGCATTGCACTCATAGAAACAATTAGAAGTGTTAAGCCTTGCTGGAGATGGTATATATGTCCTAGAGTGCAAATAAGTAATACTTTCTGCCAGGTGGTGGTGGCGCATGCCTTTAATCCTAGCACTCGGGAGGCAGAGACCGGCAGACCTGTATGAGTTCAAGGCCAGCCTGGTCTACAGAGTGAGTTCCTGGACAGGCCCCAAAGCTACAGAGAAGTCCTGTTGGAAAACCAAAAAAACAAACAAATAAGACTTTCTTATATACTGGACGCTATGCTAGGTATTTGTATTTTATGTATACTTTCTTAAGTATCCCACCACATAGAATTGGGATCATGATTTGTTCTAATTTACTGATGGGGAAGTTGAGGGACAGGAAGTCCAGGTTAAGTAACTAAGTGGCTCTGTAAGTGCCTTTAATCACATGCCTTTAATCCTAGCAGAGGCAGCTGAACCTCTTCAGTTCAAGGCTAGCCCAATCTACAGAGAGATTAAGTTCCAAGACAGCCAGCACTACACATAGTGTAGAAACCCTGTCTTGAAAAGCCTCACTCCCCCTTCCCCCCAAGAACAACAGGATGTTGTAGACTCTGTACCAAAACAGAATTTTTGATTTTACATTGTGTGTGTGTGTGTGTGTGTGTGTGTGCGCGCGCGCGCTTGTGCACCTGCAGAACAACAAACGTTTGGAGGTCAGAGGGCAACTTGTAGGGGGAATTGCTTCTCTCCTTTCCACCACATGGAATCTGGGGATTGAACTCAGGTCTTCAGGCTGGCAGCAAGTGCTTTACAAAGCTGAGCCCTCTTGGCCCAGATTGGTTTTTGTTTTTTTGTTTTGTTTTTGTCCTTTGTTTGTTTTTGAGACGGGTTTCTCTGTGTAACAGCCCTAGCTGTCCTGGAACTAGCTCTTGTAGACCTGACTGGCCTTGAACTCACAGAGATTCACCTGCCTCTGCCTCCTGAGTACCGGGATTAAAGGCGTGCACTACCACCACCCAGCCAGCCCATACTTTTTTTAAAACAGGAGAATGTAAAAGCATTTCTAGTTTATTCACCAGTGTGAAATGTTTTAGAACAGGTGCTTGGTTTAGTTCACATTCTCATCGGACCTAATCTGTGATTCTGGCAAGTGAATGAATGGTGAACAAGCGGAGCCCTTTCGCTGAGTCCCATCTGAAGGGCAGGATCTTTGCATTGGATTTGTTTTCTCAAGAACTTGTTGGACTTGGAAAGATAAGGAGAGAAGTGGTGGCCATCTCTTACCAGGTTCTAGAAATTTAGCCACTTTAATCCTAAAACTGCAACTTGAGCTGATTCCATTCATTAATTTGACCCCATCTTTGCCAGACTCAGTATGTGTCGATGGGTAAGATAGACTATAGAGTCTGCCTTTGACATTCATGGGTCTTACAGCCAGCATGTGACACGGAGGATAAGAACTCAACCTTTGATTCTAGTTATTACGGGGAATACTGAACTTGGGGGTGAGAGGGAGCAAGTAATCAAGGATGACTTGGGTTCTCAGCTTAAGATGATGAACAAGGAGAAGTGAATTTGGCCGAGAAGAGGACGGACTGGTGGTGGTTTATGCTCATTATGTGCTATATGTAGGCTCACATGCTCTTAAGAGAAGGTGGAGGGTTGCTCCTCAGTTACTCTGCTTTTATTGTAGCTTTGGAGCCTGTCCTGGAACTCACTCTGTAGACCAGGCTGGCCTCAAACTCACAGAGGTCCGTCACAGAGATCCGCCTGCCTCCGCCTCCTGATTAAAGGGATTAAAGGCGTGCGCCACCACCGCCCAGCTTTACTCTGCTTTTAAAGATAAGGTCTCTCACTGGACCCATCTGCCCATCTCCACACCTTCCCAGCACCCCATGCCTGGTATCTTTTTTTTTTTTTTTTTTTTTTTGGTTTTTCAAGACAGGGTTTCTCTGTAGCTTTAGGGCCTGTCCTGGAACTCCCTTGGTAGACCAGGCTGGCCTCAAACTCACAAAGATCCGCCTGTCTCTGCCTCCCAAGTGCTGGGATTACAGGCGTGCGCCACCACCGCCTGGCTCATGCCTGGTATCTTACGTGATGCTGGGAATCAAACTCACACTTTTGCAGCAAGCACATTAGTGAATGAATTAGCTGTGTCCCCAGTCCCATGAACTTGAATTTGAACACATTGAGTTTCAAGCATTTTAGAAATAGTTTATTTGTAAAAGGAAGAAGAATGACAATACATTTTATATCCCCGGAAATAGTCTTGTAGTTTTTCTTTTCTTTGTTTTTCTTTCTCTCCCTAGATACTGGGTAGTCCTGTTATTTTTTAAAAGGGAGGAGATTATTTACTATTATTTTTAGATTTATTTGTTTTATGTATGAGTGCTTTATTTGCACGTATGCCTGCAGTCCAGAAGAGGGAGGACATCAGATCCCATTGTAGATTGTGGTTGCTGGGAACTGAACTCAGGACCTCTGAAGAGCAGCCAGTGGTCTTAACCACTGAGCAATCTCTCCAGCCCCAGACATTGTAAGGTAACATGTGTGTGCTGGGAATTGAACCTGGATACTCTCTGCAAAAGCAGCTAGGGCTCTTAACTGCTGAGCTGGCTTCCCAACCTTTTTTTGTGTTTTTTTTTGTTTGTTTGTTTGGTTTTTTGTTTGTTTGTTTCTTAGATAGGCTCTCGTGTAGCACAGGATGACCTGCCTCCATCTACCAAATGTTAGGGATATAGGCATGTGCTGTTGTACCTAGATTATCCAGTGCTGGGCATTGAACCCAGGGATTCATACATGCTAGACAAGTATTCTACCATCTGAGCTACTTTCCCAGCCCTTTATCTGAACCATTTTTTAATTACTGTCCAATAGTGTGGAATATATTTACTGTGGTGTACAGCCAGTTTAAGTTTTCTCCATCTAACAAAACTGAAATTCTGTACCTATTAGATTGAAATTCCTCATTAAACAAATACTCCCCTTTTTCTGTATTTGACTATTCTTGGTAATTCATGCAAGAGACATCTGTCATTTGTCTTTTTGTGACTGGATTATTTAACTTAACATTATAATATCCCCAAGGTTAATGTTATAGCATATATCATAATTTCTTATTCTTTAAGGCTGAAAGATTTTGTTGTATGTACGTACTGCATTTTTCTTATCTGTTCTGTCAGTAAGTGACATGGGGTACAAATGGGCAGAATGGAGGACAGCGGCTCAGAAAAACCTGCAGGTGGTGCAGATATCATGAGGACAGGCGATGTACTCAATATTAAAGGCTAGCTACATTTTTGAAATCTTGTCAGCAGCAGTAAATGGACCCTGGATTCTAATACCAGGAAACCATTAGACAAAGCAGTGTTGCTGTCACCCCTTCTCTCTGGAGAATGCTGCTCCCGTAAACGTGTGTGTGTGTGTGTGTGTGTATGTGTGTGTGTCTTTAAAAGGGTTAGTTGAGTACTTGCTTAGTTTGTGGGAGGAAATGCAAGAAATGAATGAACAAAAACCCTCTTTCAGACTCTGTTTCTGTTTCACTTCTTCTGGGTGTATATCCAGAAATAGAATTACTGGATTGTCTGGGAGTTCTGTTTACATTTTTAGAGCTGCCATACTTTTCCACAGCAGCAGTTACGCCATTTTACAAACCAGCTGCCATACCCAAAGAGTTCTTGAGTAGCATTTAGTTTTGAGTTAGTTGGAGACACAGATTTTGGAAATGATAGTGGGCCCCCTTTAGGGACCTACAGAATGTTGGATTGCTCCCTAATGTTAGACCTGATATATTCCTTCCCAGAGCGTCTCCAGCCTGTTAAACACAGGGCTCTTTTCACACCATGGTGGACAGTGCTTCCCCAGAAGTTTCCCTGCATAACCAGAGGGTCTTTCCCAATTACTGCAGGGGCTGGAATGGAGGCTACGAGAAGTACTAGGTTTCATGGTTCCCAGATTAGAATCTAGGATCCTTGTATTACTGCGTAGGAGTTTCCCATTTCTGGGGTGTGAGAATGAAAGAAGGATGTAACTAGCCTTCTACATTGAGGGATGGCCTGTCCTCATGAAAGCTTTACCCTAGGCTTTCCTGAGAGGCTGCCCCTCCACTCTGCACATCTGTTCCTCATGTCATCTAGGAGGCATGTGTTGTCCCCAAGAACACTGTCTACCTTGAAGGCTTTGGGAGGTGATCTGTCCATTGTTACTTTCCTCTCCCCTGCCTTCCTCTTGCATAGTTAGTTCCTTTATGCCAGTCACTTCTTCCTTCCCTCCTGGTCTTTGCAGCTGCCAAACCCCTGGACTGCATTCAATGACTGTTTGGAAGCTTTGGCCCAATGGCTTCCTGTACTTCCCAGCTCTTGCTGCTTTGGGGGCAGCATAAGTGAGCACTTGGCTTCACAGTTCCAACAATTTGTATTCAAGTGATTACACCCCCCTTAGCCCCTCCCTGCCTCTCTCACCCCTCCAATGCCTGTCCAGAACTGCTCTACCTCTACAGTATTGAATCCAGACAGCTTTGAAACCCTCTCAAGCATGTAGAATCTGCTACAGACATTTTTTCCCCTGTATCTAGGAGGACAGCTATGGTCACACAGTTCATTTTTGTTCTTGTTTTTTCTCTAGCAACCTTACTCTTTTGTCCTCTGTCATACCTGGCTATATAGAACCATCTCCTTGGATCTGTGCCGAGGCTGCAGAGTGCTAAGGTTCCACAGTGGGCAGGTTGGTGTTACTACAGAGCCATGTTCCCAGTTTGGTTTTTTT
>NW_004949101.1:17312580-17333100 GCF_000317375.1 Microtus ochrogaster | reverse complement strand
CTCGAAAAACCAAAAAAAAAAAAAAAAGTACAATGAGAAAGGGAAGAAAATAAAGGCTAGTGTGTACATACATACGTATCTATAACTAGTATAGAGAAAATGTGCAAAGTGACACTGGTCTTGTATCTATTATCAGTCATAAAAGGTCACAGTTGCTACCTGCAGCTTTTAGCTGCTCTTGCGTATCCCCTATAACTATGCTCCCAGCCAGAACATCCTTTGTCCTTGTTTCCTCCCCAGTAGAGTGACCAAGCCTTCCTTCTTCAGTCATGCTGCTGTGTTTGGTTCTTGAAGTTTCTCATTGACCATTGGTATTGGACATGAAAACCCAGAGATGCCACAGAGCAGCCCCCAGACTTTAGGCATAGTCCTTCCTGCCCTTTTAAGAAGAATAGCCCACTTTAGTAAACTAAGCCCCCTTTTTATGCCTGTTGTCAGAACAGCTCAAGGTGGCACTCTTACCTTCCAATTCAGTAAATCCATTGTCGCCTCTCCTGATAGACCCATTAGCCCCTAGAAGACTCAGCTCTGCAAGCCAACAGACCACAGTTTCCAGAACAAGAAGCTACTGTACTTCTACCCTTAGATCCAGGTCTCATGTGTTCTGTGGAGAAAACTGCCTCTTGCAGTGGTTTCTGATCCAAAGGATAAGGCAGAATCCATTCTTAAGGGTAGTTTGACTTCCAGTTAGTGCTTACTTCATTATCTGTTAACTTGGTGCTGTGGTCTGGATATAAAATATTCCCCATTAACTGTATGTTTTGGGGGCTTGGTTGCTAGCTAGGCTTGAGGGGAAGCAGTTAATCATGGGGTCTCTGGCCTAATCAATGCTTTCATATGTTGAGGGATTCAAAATTGAAATAGTGTTTGAAGATTGTAGAACTGTGGGAGGTGGGGCCTAATTGTAGGAAGTGGGTATCTGGAGGCATACAGTGAAAGATGTACCTTGTCCCCAGCCCCTTCTGTTTCCCTGATTCCTAACTTTCATAAGCAGCCACTGCCACATGCTCTTGCCATCATGATGTTCTGCTTTGTCTCACAGCTGAAGTCTGACCTTGTACTGAAGCTTTTTATAATGCCTTAGTTACTTTTCTATTGCTGTGAAGAGACACCATGACCAAGCCAGCTTATAAAATAATTGGGGACTTGCTTACAGTTTTAGAGGGTGAGTCCATGTCCATCATGACAGGAGGCATGACAGCAGGCATGCAGGCATGGTGCTGGGGCAGCAGCTACAAGCTTACATTATAATCCACAAGTTGGAGGCAAAGAGAGCAAGACCGTGGCCCCAGAGACACATCTACAACAAGGCCACACTTCCTAATCCTTCCCCAAACATTTCCACTAACCAGGGACCAAACATCCAAATATATGAGCGAGCCCATAGGAGCCATTCTCATTCAGCCCACTACAGATTCTGTGAGCCAAAGCAAATTTTTCTTCTACTGAGCTCTCTTACGTCTCTATCATAGCAGCGGACAGCCTGACATTTGGTTGCTTCCTGGGGGGGTTAGAATATATGGCAAGACCAATCGATTCTGTGGCCCAGAGCTGACTTCTTAACTCTGTGTGAGAATATGAGCTCATTGAGGAGATGCAGTGCTTTGAAGATTTCTGCAATAGTGAATAAAGCAGTCTATAAGTCAAGAGATTCTGAGTGCTGACAAATGCATAATGGGCAAGAAAGGTGAATCTACCCATATGTTTCTCTGTTCCAATAGGAACAAATCTCTGCCTCTTCAGAGCCCAGTGCAGATTGGACCCTTGAAAATTGTGCCATAGTGGGGATATATTTTAAACACTCAGCATTGTGTTAGCCAGCTCAGCCTTGGACAGGGCAACTTCCATCACATCTTCTGTGAATGAGATTATGATAGGGTTTTCAGGTTGAGGGTAGCTGGTTCCAGAGATGACAGACAAGTTACTTTGACCAGGAAGAGAGGCTCCAAAATGGTCAGTTTCATCTGGACCTAACTACGTACCCCTATTTAGGTTTCAGGATCCCATTGTTTCCTGATCAGTACCCTAACTTCCACATAAAATATGTTATGTTGGTAAACTCAGCTGTTGTGATTAAAATTGTGTTGATTTTCAGCAATAGCAACTGTATAGCTACAAGAGATTATCATAGACCTGTCAAAGAAGCTTTCTGCTCAGGTCATGATTAGTTACCAGTCTAAGCAAGGTGTGAACATACAAGAATGGAGAGAAAGGGACAGTTAGGAGGCCTGGAATACAGCATCCTTAAGGCAAGTCACACCCAAAGTCTGGATGTACAGCATATAAAGGCTGGAAACATACTAGTATACAAAATATGTATATAGCCAGATATGAAGGTGTACAGACAAGTGGATGGCCGATATGAACAGAAAGCTTGGAGTGTAGTGTCTGCAGAGAGCCCTGAGAAAGTAATCAGGGCCTAGGCAGTGTTTTCCAAATGTATTCACATTAGTGGAGTTGAGCGCCACCACCAGGTATCTTTATACCCAATGACCACAGGCAGCAACAAGAAAGCATTCAAATTCTTGTTCTGTGTTGGTCTAGTGTTCTTCTAGCGCCCTCTACTGAGAAAGTCACATTGGGCTTACTGAAAGAAAGGCTTGAAGGATTAAAGGTCATGGTAAAACTTGAACATTTTGAACTGAATGGCCGTCAGTTTGTAACTGGCACACTAGGTCTGAATGAAAAATATTTTTCCCATATTTTCATTCAGTGAATTTAGTAATGAAATATCAAATGTATATGTATTGTAAAATTTTTTAATTTTCAAGCCACTATGTGTCTCAGCATGAAGGAGATAGAAGCAGGAAGATCAACTTGAGTTTGAGGCCAGTCTGAGCTACAGGGTAAGACCCTGTCTAAAAACAAAAATTCCAAAACTCTGATGTTCTAATTCTTTGTTTTTATGTGTATGGGTGTTTTGCCTACATGTATATCTGTGTACCATGTGCATGCCTAGTGCCCATGGAGGCCAGAAGAAGGTGTTGGATCCCCTAGAAGTGGAGTTACAGACAGGTGTGAGCCACCATGTGGGTGCTGGGAACAGAACCCAGGTCCTCTGCAAGAGTGGCCTGTGCTTTTTAACCACTGAGCCATCTCATGTGGGTATAATTTCTCTCTCTCTCTCTCTCTCTCTCTCTCTCTCTCTCTCTCTCTCACTCAAAAACGTTTCTTTTAAAAGGGACAACTGGACCAGTTTTTAGAGTGCTTGCCTGGCATACTTGAAGTCTTGGTCTCAGTCCTCAGCACCACATAAACCGGGCATGGTGGTATTAGTCTGTACTGCCAACATCCAGGATGTTTTGGACCAGTATGAAGCACCATCTTTATCATGCTCAATTTCTGCATCTTTTCTGGACGCTGTTTTCCTTCATTGATGTGTTTTTGGTTTTGTTTTAGGTTTTCGTTTTTGAGATAGGGTCTTACTATATAACCAGTCTGGCCTTGAACTTTTAGAGATCTGCCTTCCTCACTCTCTCAGGTGTGCACTACTGTACTTGACTCTTTTTCTGATAATTATTTTTATTATTTCTAAAGTGTGTGTAGGGGGTACATGCATTGTGAGTACAGGTGCCCTCAATGCAGATGAGGGAATAAGGTCCCCTGGAGTGATGGGGTAGTGAAGGAACTCTGGTTCTCTGTATGAGTAGTATGAGCTTTTAACTGTGACCAACCCTCCAGCCCCTCATCTGTTTTCTTATTTCTATCCCCAAACAGCAGTTTTAATTAGTTTATATAGTATGTTTTATATCTGATATACATGATATACATGGATGTACGAGTGTATATTATATTTTTGAATGCTCTTAAATAGCTTCCACTATTTTGTTTCAAAGAGTCCCTTTTCCAACCGTGAACTTTAGAGTCAATGTATACATTTCTGTAAAGAAATATTAGTTGTGCATTTGTGGGTCATCTTACAAAATTTATTCATGTCTTCTATTATCTTTGAGGAAAATTTGGTATGGTTTTATTGCATTTTTCATGAAGCTTATTCTTAAATATCTTAAAAGTTTTATTGCTATTATAACTAGAATATTTTATTTTTTAATATTAATTTATTTTATTAAAGACAAGGTCTGTGTATCCTGATTAATAAATTTTAACTTTTAAAAGATTCTAGTCATGCCAGGCATAGTGGCTCATGTCCTCAATCCCAGAATTTGGCAGAAGCAGAGGCGGGGACAGAGGATAGAGGGCAGAGGAATAGAAGGGCAGGGTGCAGAGGGTAAAGGGGAAGAGAGGTAGGGGTCAGAGGGCAGAGGGGCAGAAGTGCAGGGATCAGGGGGCAGAGGGATAGAAGGGCAGGGTGCAGAGGGTAAAGGGGAAGAGAGGCAGGCAGGGGTCAGAGGGCAAAGGGGCAGGGTGCAAAGGGGAAGAGGGGCAGAAACAGGCAGGAGGATCCATCCAGTGATAGCATGTTTCAAGCCTCAACTCTTTATCATTCAGCATGCATGCATACACATGCGTAGCGTTGCAGTCTTCCTGTCAAGCCTGTGATTTCATCATTTCCCGTAAGCCAAGATTCACAGAACGCCATCAGCCAGACCCTCTCTAGCTCTATCTCATTGAAGAGCTCATTTTGGGTATCTTTCAGGCACTGTCAACTCAGTACTTCTACAACTGGCTTCATCTCTAACTCTAGTTTGACCCCTAAACATAAAGAGCACAATATCATTCATCACTGGGACCAGAAATAGAAGAGGTCTCCTCTGAAGTTCTCACTTTCCTACTGTTTCCAGCCAGAGCCAGCACCTTACCTTAGCACCTTTTCAGTGTCTTGTACGTGTCCTGTGCATCTCAGTTGTTCCTACCAATATTGTATATTTGCCTCAAAAGTCACATCCTTCCTGTGCTACCTCACCTGTAGTTCACAGGCCTCTGTAATATGGTCAGTCTCTAGTCTCATCATTTCTCTCTGCCTCCTGCATGCGTATGTGCGTGCTTGTGTGCATTCATGTATGTATGTGTGTGTGTGTGTGTGTGCGCGTGTATAAAAGGACTCTCCTCTACTACCTACAAAGGACAAATGGCAGCTTTAGGCATTCCTCTGGGGCTTATTCTGTCTAGATATAGGATCAAGAGGAAGCTAATCTCTGTTTATCTCTGTGCGCAGGAAATATGAACTGTACAGCATGGACTGGGACCTGAAGGAGGAACTCAAGGATTGCTTGGTGGCTGCTGCTCCCTATGGAGGTCCCATTGGTATGTTGCCCCTCTACTATTACTATGTATTATGGGATCTGGGGTGTGGTTCAGGTTGTTCTCTGCCAGTTTACCTTGCTTAAATGCTTTTAATTTGGGTCCTCATGAGGCTTGATTTCCCACGGGCTGGGCGTGAGGAACTAATCCAAGAGGCTTACCTCACCTGGGCCCTGAGGATCTAAGGCAGAAGTCCCTTCTCAAAATGCAGCTCTGCTACGGAACTGTTGGAGAAAAGAGAAAGCTGCCAGCGTGCGACCAGTACTGGAGATCTACTCTGCCTCTGGCATGTCACTGGCCACCCTGCTGGTAAGCACAGGACCTGTCCCTACAGTGTGATGGGCAGGGCTGGCTGACTCCAAGGAAAGCCATAGGAACCTCTTTCCTCTGCAGTGGAAGAGCGGGCCTGTGGTGGCCCTCGGCTGGTCAGCGGAGGAGGAGCTGCTCTGTGTACAAGAAGATGGTGCAGTGTTAGTTTATGGGCTTCATGGAGACTTCCGGAGACACTTCAGCATGGGCAATGTAGGGGCCACAGGAGCCTGAGGAGGGAAGGTGGACCTCATCACCTGTCCTTAAGGGACCTCTTAACCCATGGTCCCTTTTGCTAGGAGGTGCTTCAGAACCGAGTCCTGGATGCCCGGATCTTTCATACTGAGTTTGGTTCTGGGGTGGCCATCCTCACAGGGGCCTATCGCTTTACCCTGAGTGCCAATGTGGGTGACCTCAAACTCCGTCGGATGCCAGAGGTGCCAAGTAAGCCTTAATACTTAAGAGAGCTCTTCAGTACCACAGATGTGCCTCTAGACTAGGACCAGCAGAGACAGACACTGTGGACTCTGGTCATTCCAGAGTATCCTCTTGTCTGCCACAGGTCTACAAAGTGCACCCTCATGCTGGACCACACTGTGCCACGACCGAGTGGCACACATTCTTCTGGCTGTAGGGCCTGATCTTTACCTCCTGGATCATGCCACCTGCTCCACAGTGGTGAGAACCTAAGTGGGAATGAAATGGAAGAGCTGGCCAAGCAGTGGGAAGGCATTGGGAAGTTAGTTTATCTGGTTTCCTCCTGCCCCTGCTCCAGACACCTGCTGGCCTAGCCCCAGGAGTGAGCAGCTTCCTACAGATGGCTGTATCCTTCACATATCGTTACCTGGCACTCTTCACAGACACGGGCTACATCTGGATGGGGACAGCGTCACTCAAGGTGTGGTTCTGGAACAACAAGGGAAGAGCTATTGTGGACAGGGTCATGGCTTTTGAACAGCAGGATGACTGCTGGGACAGGGTCATGACAAGCTGTGCCATTTCAGGAGAAGCTGTGCGAGTTCAACTGCAACATCCGGGCACCCCCAAAGCAGATGGTCTGGTGAGGAGGCATCCTTTAAAGCTGGGCTTGAGTCATCCTGCCTTCCGTTCAGACTCTAAGTGGAGCTTTGGCATTCTCTTCTCTGCCAACCCTTAAAGGAAACCGTGGTCCTCTGTGGGCCACTTGACTGGTAGTGCAAAAGTGAGAGGGGAAACAGATGGGCCATTATGTAGCCAGAGAAATGGGCTAAGGGACACAGTATGTTCAGGGCTCTCCAAGGAAAAGGGGTGTAAGCAATGATGTAGAAGAAATATCTGATGTCCTGAGTGTCCCACATGTGTATATGATGTTGTCTATAGGTGTAGCCGTCCTCGAAGCAAGGAAAGAGCTGTTGTGGTGGCCTGGGAGAGACGGCTAATGGTGGTGGGCAATGCGCCTGAAAGCATTCAATATCCTTGGAACGCTTCCTGTGTGGGCTGGAAGAGGGAGGGAAGGGGAGTTGCCCTGTCTTTGAGTAGCTGCCTTGACTAAACTCAGGTTTGTGCTAGATGAGGACTCCTACTTAGTGCCGGAGCTTGATGGGGTCCGCATCTTCTCCCGCAGCACCCATGAATTCCTACATGAAGTCCCAGGTGAGGCTCCCACAAGGGTACAGTGTTCCTGACCACAGACTACCACGCTGTCCTATGACAATGGCCCAAAATAGGATCTGGGTATTAGGGGCAAGACTAAGAATGTTCATGCTTCTTTATCACTACTCAAAAATTCCTCCCCTAGTGGCCAGCGAAGAGATCTTCAAAATTGCCTCAATGGCCCCTGGAGCACTACTGTTGGAGGCCCAGAAGGAATATGAGGTAAGCCTGCCCGACTTCTAAGACCCCAGGATGTTCTCTCCCGTCCTCTTTCTCACTAGACCAGCCTCCGCCCCTGCCTGAGCACCCATGATACGCTAGGGGCCACCTGGCAGGGGAGGGATTTAGGTAAGATACTGACTTGAGCTGACAACGGCTAGCGCATTTAACAGGCTGGGAAGGGCAAGGCATCCCTACTGTGCCCAGGCTCAAGTTGGTGCTACTATTAGGAGGTATCAAGCACCCCCACCCCATCCCCACACAATAAGCAGTCGTGGGCTCCTCCAGTAGCTTGAGTAGATAGGGTCTGTTCGGCCTTTCCAAATCATTTCCATTTGAAATACATAGTCCCAAGAGGCTAGGAGCCACAGTGAGGTATTCTATGTGATGCTCCATCTTTGGGCCTCCTCCCACAGAAAGAGAGCCAGAAAGCAGATGAGTACCTACGGGAGATCCAGGAGCTGGGGCAACTCATCCAGGCTGTGCAGCAGTGCATTGAAGCTGCAGGACATGAGCACCAGCCAGACATGCAAAAGAGTCTGCTCAGGGTGGGCCTGGAGGGAGTTTTGGGGGAGGGTGTGCTGGGAATGGGGTGGATTGGGCAGCAAGGGAAGTTCTTCTCCATTGCTCTTTGGTTCTTTTTAGGCAGCTTCCTTTGGAAAGTGTTTCCTTGACAGATTTCCACCTGACAGTTTTGTGCGCATGTGTCAGGACCTGCGAGTGCTCAATGCTGTTAGGGACTACCACATTGGGATCCCTCTGACCTATAGCCAGTATCCTCATACATACTGTGAGGGTGTTTACAGCTGGGCATGGTAGGGGAAGGGGCAGGAGACGTGGTCTGCAGATCCCTGCAAACGGGACTATGCCAACTGGATCCTTAACCAAGGAAAATACAGATATAAGCAGCTCACCATCCAGGTGCTGTTGGACAGGTACAGAAGCTCATGGGTGCTGTAGGAGGGCAAGGGTGCGTGGTATTACAGCCTTACATGGGACCCTGTGGGCACTACTCCTCACATGCCTTTTAGGACTAGGAGGATAAGACAGTCTGAGGTCATTGTACCTCATGTTGCCTTAAACCTTGTGTCCCTTACTCCCTTGTCTGCCAGGCTTGTATTGCGGAGGCTTTACCCCCTAGCTATTCAGATATGCGAGTACCTGCGCCTTCCTGAAGTACAGGGTGTCAGCAGGATCCTAGCCCACTGGGCCTGCTACAAGGCAAGGACATGGGATGTGAGGTAACCTTAGGTCCTGGCAACATAGAAAATACAGTGCATGGGAGTAAAGGGTGGGTTCTGATGGAAGTCCTGTGGGATTGGGCAGGTGAGGGGTGACATCCAGACTTGTATACTCACAGGTGCAGCAGAAAGATGTCTCAGATGAGGATGTAGCACGGGCAATTAATCAGAAGCTGGGTGACACGCCTGGTGTTTCATATTCTGACATTGCTGCACGAGCCTATGGCTGTGGCCGCACTGAACTAGCCATCAAGGTGTGATTATGTTACCTTCCCCAGACACCCCAGTGTGGGGGTTTCAGGCCCTTATGCAGGTGCCTCTCTTTGTCTTCTACCCTACCTTGCAGCTACTGGAGTATGAGCCACGATCAGGGGAGCAGGTACCTCTTCTCTTAAAGATGAAGAGGAGCAAACTAGCACTGAGCAAGGCCATTGAGAGTGGGGACACTGACCTGGGTGAGCAGGGTGTGGGTGAGGGCCAGGTAGCAGTAGGATGATAAGGTGAGTGAGCCCTGTGATGTGCAGAGCTGGGCTGGAGGCCCCACCTACTTTATCATCTCACAGTGTTTACAGTGTTGCTGCACCTAAAGAATGAACTAAATCGAGGAGACTTTTTCATGACTCTCCGGAACCAACCCATGGCCCTGAGTTTGTATCGACAGGTAGGTGTGGGTGAAGGGGAGGACACGGTTGGAGCCTTCTGAGCCCGTGAGTTGTCTTTGCTGACTAATCTGCCTATGACCCAGTTCTGTAAGCATCAGGAGCTAGACACTCTGAAGGACCTTTACAATCAAGACGACAATCACCAGGAGTTGGGCAGCTTCCACATCCGAGCCAGCTATGCTGCTGAAGAGGTCTGTGGTGCAAAGGGAGGGTGAGGTCTTTGGAGTAGTTGCTGTTTGGTTCTTTTGCCAAGGCCTAGCTCTCTGCATTTGGTTACACCCTCTCTGGTCTTAACTGTTGAGGGGATCTGAGACCAAGAGGCAAGGATATGACACTAATTTCAAAGGAGCTAGCTATCTTCTCTAGCCTCCAGAGGAATGTCCCTAGTGGGTAAGGCTGACTCTGGGCACAAGGGTAGAGAGAGGCAATGCTAATGTGTTGTCCTCTGCATACCTTTGTCTGTGTAGAGAATTGAGGGGCGAGTAGCAGCTCTGCAGACAGCAGCTGATGCCTTCTACAAGGCCAAGAATGAATTTGCAGCCAAGGTTTGACCCCCCTTTTCTGAGAGCTCCCTATCCTGCCCTCTTGGCCTTTCTTCCTTGGCCTTCATCTCCAACCTGCCTCATTCTGGTCTCCAGGCCACAGAGGATCAAATGAAGCTCCTCCGACTACAGCGGCGTCTAGAAGATGAGCTGGGGGGCCAGTTCCTAGACCTGTCTCTGCATGACACAGTTGCCACTCTTATCCGTGGAGGCCACAACAAGCGTGCAGAGCAGCTGGCTCGTGATTTTCGAATCCCTGACAAGAGGTAGGTAAGAATCCTAGATGCATGTAGTTCCAGAACCGCCTGCCTTTCCTGCACACCTATGTTGAGTCCAGCTTCCCTGCAGGCTCTGGTGGCTAAAGCTGGCTGCCCTGGCAGATCTGGAAGATTGGGAGGAGCTGGAGAAGTTTTCCAAGAGCAAGAAATCACCGATTGGCTACCTGGTGAGGTGCAAGGATCCCCCTGAGAGTAGTCCTGCGAGGAGGCCAAGCAAGGAAAATGGGAATGGTGGCCATTTGTTCACCCACTCCACTGTCCTGTGTTCTGTGCCCTGTGAATGTGGGCAGACACATACTGTGTGGGGAACTCTGGAAGACAGGCCAAGCCTGCCTCCTACCTAGTGGTGGACAGAGGTGCTTTATCCAGTAAAGACTACAGGGGGCACTTGTGCCTGAGGGTGGAAGAGGCTAGGAGGGCTATCTTGGAGGCAGTGGAAGACATTGAGGAGATGCTTCAGACATCTGGAGGACAAATTTCATAGTGGCAGCCTGAGAGAAAATATAAGACCTGAGAAGCCAGAGGGCAGAAACACCTACCTTGGTGGTGGGAGTGGTGGCGGTAGAACAGAAGCATGAAGATGATTCTTCTCATGTCTCTAATAGACCTTTGGTTTAGTTGTTTCTGTTACAAAAATGGTGAGCGCCATATTTTGCACAGGTTGGAAGGGGACTAGGTACACTGGCTGTATATAAAATATCTGTACAGTGTGTCCTCTGGGATTCTGCTCCTAAGAGAGAAGAAAGGGCCCTAGTTTTTGTCTTCTCTGTCTTGTGAAGCCCTTTGTAGAGATCTGCATGAAACAGCATAACAAATATGAGGCCAAGAAGTACGCGTCCCGTGTGGGCCCTGAGCAGAAAGTCAAGGCTCTGCTCCTTGTTGGGTAAGTCACATGGAGGCCTCTGTGTGCGCTAGCTGGAGTGGGCTGTAAGAGTGGGCTGTGCACTTGAACACCCCAACACACCTCCCTTCTGTCAAACCACAGGGACGTGGCTCAGGCTGCAGATGTGGCCATTGAGCACCGGAATGAAACGGAGCTGAGCCTGGTTTTGTCCCACTGCACTGGATCTGCAGATGGGGCCACAGCTGACAAGATTCAGCGGGCCAGAGCACAAGTCCAGAAGAAGTGAAGTGCCTGCCTTTTAGGGAGCTAGTTGTAACCCAGGAATGTCCAGATGTAAATAAATTTTGAACAATAATTCAGAATAGTTGTTGTATGCTGTCTAGCCTAAGAAAAGCATGCTTGAGGCAGAACCTTTTAGCCACATATGCGGCAGAATGCCACATATTTGATTGTATTGAGGCTGGAAATAGGAACTTATCAGAGAGACCTCTTCATTTACATAGTTACCATAGTTGCTCTCTCAGAAGCAGCCTCATACATAGCCTGGAGGAAGGTCTGGAGAGAGATGGCATAAAATCTAAACACCAATCCAGGAAGACCCACACCAGAAACCATTACATGCATGTGTGTGTTCTCACAAGAACCATACTATATACTTTGTCATTATTTCATTCATTCCTCATGACAGTTCTGAGATGCATAACATCCTTCTCTTTGTAGAAAAGAAAATTGAGAACCAGAGATTGGTAACAACAGATATGTTATAAAAGAACAATTTGGGCTGACAGGATGGCTCAGCAGCTAAAGGCGCTTGCCAGGAAACCTAGCAACTTGAGTTTATACTTCTATCCTCTGACCTTTACCAGCATACACATACACACACACACACACACACACACACACACACACACACACACACACACACACACACACACACTCTAAATGAATGGTTGAGTGAGTAAATAAAACTGAATAGAGATCAATAAGGATTTGGAACCTAAGCTTGACTACACCAGGCTAGACCCGCAGTTAGGCCCTCTGAACTGGGAAGACTGAAGCAGGTCCTCTAAATTGCCCTGTAGTAAAAGATTGGAGGATAGATGGGAAGCCCATGACCATTCCATTGTCAGGATTGGAGGAAACACCTTTGAGAGCCTTGGCTATTGGGCAATACGTAATGAGCAGTTCTTGGGTGGTTTCTGAGCTTGGAGAAAACAGGAGTGGAAGATCATCTCAGTTCTGTCCAAGAGCTGTGACCTGGAAACCCCTAATCCCATCCTACTTCAGTGAGCACTAAACCTCCAGTCAACAAAGCTTTAGCTTTCTGCCTGCTATCTGCAGCCCCAACTGTACTCCAGCGGACTGCAGAATCCCCACTGTCAATGAGGTGAGTCCTCCCCCCGCCCCACTTGTTAGCAGAAAGAAACCAAAGCCTAAGGAAAGGACCTCACCAGAGCTTCTGACATTTCCCCCTTTAACACTCCTAGTCCTAACTATCTTTGCAAAGTACAGGAGAGGCTAGGCATGGTGGCATATCCCTGTAATCCCAGTACTTGGAAAGCTGAGGCAGGGAGATTGCTGTGAGTTCAAATAAATAAATAAATAAATAAATAAATAAATAAATAAATAAATAAATAAATAAATAAATAAAGGCTGTGGTGGTGCAAGACTGAAATCCCTGTATTGATGAGGCAGAGGTAGGATAACTGCTACCAGCCTGGGCTACATAACAAGTTCCAAGCCAGCTAGAGCTACATATCAAGACCCAATCTCAAAAAAAAAAACAAAACAAGAAAGTCTGGGCTTGGTAAGGTATCACTTCCTTTATTCCCATTTAATTTGCAAATGCAGTTTTGTGAAAATCCTTCAAAAAATATATTTCATTGTAAAACAACTTCTTACTCTGAGAGCAGTTTGTTATGTGGGTCAAGAAGGTGGACAGGATTCAACAGCGATGCCTATACCTGGCTTGTAGCTCTGGATATCCCTGAAAGAAAGCTCAAAGGCTGAGGGGGACTTGGTGGCTGGGGACTGAAACCACCTGAAGGCTTGCTCATTTTTATGTCTGGTTGTGGACCAGAACAGCTACAGCCCGGTGCACCTAACATCCAAGGGCAAATATGTTCTGCGGGTAGCCAGTGGAATTTGTCACCTTTCTTAATCTAGCATTGAAGTCCAGCCTGTCCTACCACATTCTGACTGTAGCCTTTCAAACCTCCCTCACCTATTGCAACAGGAAATAGTCTCACCTCTTGATAGGGAGTGCAAGGTTCTGGGAAGATTGTGGTCCATTTGAGTAGTAAGTTTAACTTAATCTTCTCTTGGAAGAAGCGGACACCTCCAGGGAAGGAAAAGGACCTCTAACTCTGGACACATTCTCTCCCCAGTCAGCCTCACAGGTCTTCACTGCTCGACTATCTCCTGATGCCCTTTGGAAGATTGCTGCAGACATTTGAGCTCTTAGTGAAAAGCAGTTCTTTCTGGGAAAGAAGAACTAGCCAGTGCTTTTAGAGTGTACATGATAAAGCCTCACTCCCAAAGTAACATGCAAACAGAACAGTATACCTGAAATCATAGAAATATACGAGAAATTACAACAATGGCATATGGACACAGTTACAATCTCATAAAAAGTACATGTATAAAGCACTGGGCTTGTCCATAGGGAGAGTTACTAAAGATTAAAAGCAGAGGACTTTGCGTGAATGCAGCACATACCAGCCAGCCCAACTGAGCCCTTGTCATCTTGACACACAAACATCACTGTTAAGCCATAACCTTTCCTTTTTCATACACTATATTTTGATCATGTTTCCCCTTCCCAACTTCTCCCAGATTCTCCCCACCTCCCTACGCATCCAACTTCATGTTCTTTCTTTGTCTCTCCCTTAAAACCAACAAAAGCAAAAAAGTAAAATCAAGACAAACTAAAAAAAAAAGAAAAGAAAAGAAAAAACACCAGTAAGATAGAAAATACTAAACCAAAAAGTGCATCAAAAACAAAGCAAAGGGGGCTGGAGAGATGGCTCAGTGGTTAAGAGTATTGCCTGCTCTTCCAAAGGTCCTGAGTTCAATTCCCGGCAACCACATGGTGGCTCACAACCATCTGGAATGAGGTCTGGTGCCCTCTTCTGGCCTGCAGACATAACACAGACATAATATTGTATACATAATAAATAAATAAATATTAAAAAAAAAACAAAGCAAAACAAAACATGGAGTCAGTTTTGTGTTGGCCACCTACTCCTGGACATAGGGTCAGCCCTGGAGTGAGGTGGATATACCCAATGACACTCCATTTGAGAGAAGAGATTTTTCCTTTCCCAGCAGGAATCAATTGCAAATAGTTCTTTGGTTAGGGGTGAGACTGTATACTTACCCACCTCAGGATATACATAGATCTCAAAGTGCACATTTACTGTGTTTTCACAAGTGGATACACTTAGAAATATTCTTATCTAAAAATTAGGATTGTGGTACTTGGGACTAACTCAAAGGTAGAATACTTGCCAAGCATTGACTCTCCAAGTTCTCTATTCCTAGCACTGCAACGTAAAAACCAAAAGTAGGAACTTTTTCTTCTATTTGCTAAACTAAAATTAGTATAAATTGTCTTCTATCTTGAGATTTGTACAAGCAGACCCGTGTCTGTGGTCTTGGGTGGGATCAAGTCTTATCTAATGGACTGGGCAAGTATTCATTCTTGGGACCAAGAACAAAAACACTTCTAGATTGTCTGATGGTGGCTATAGTGTGTTAGGACAGAAAGTCTGTATGCTCTTAGTTACAAAACTTGAGCCAATGACCCTCAGGAGGTGAACAGTGGCCTGAACAGCACTTGGTCTTTATTTATTTCCACTCTCATATTCCCTGGCTTCAGTTTCATGTCAGCACTTCAGCGAACATTCTCGTGAATTTGTCTGGTGTCCGTCTACACCCCAGAGTGGGGCTCCTGAGAGCCGACATCTCCTCTAACTCGCTCCCTGTGGCAGCTAGCACATGGTCTACACTCGGGATTATTGAGAGGACAACACTTGGTCCCGTTCTCTAGACAGAAAAGTGGCTGGAGGGGAAGTGACTTTCTTTAGGAAACAGTTAATCCCGTCCTCCAGTCCTGCTACTCCAGCTCTCACCTGCAGGTGTCAGTGCCATAGGGAGCAGGAGGGGGGTCGCCAACTTAGCCTTCTCTTGTCTCGCTCCTCTTTTTTTGTCTCCCAAGACAACTCTTGGCTTTGCTGATGGGGTAGGGGTTCTGAAAAGGACCAGGAGTCAAGTAGGACAAGCACCGAGCCAGTTTCAGCAGGAAGGCAGCTAGGAATGAGACTGTTCTTAAAACACAAAAAACAACCCTCTGTGTAGTTGTCTACAGCAAACCTTCCTACCCAGGGTGGGTCACTAAAGAACCTTGGTCTGAAGTTCTCTTACCCTATGCAAAAAACACACTGCTTGAATATCATATAGAGAAAAGAAACTTGCAGTTTTCTGAGAATGGGTTACTTTGCCAAGCTGCATGTACCAGGAAGGTTCCAGGAAGAGTCAGGTAGGATCGGGTCATTCACCACAAGGCAGACCTGAAAATCCAGCACTCTGACTTCCACAGCTTACCGCAAGTCCTCCCAAGTGTAGTCAAATCCAGCAGTGTCCTTCACGTGGTCTCATGGAGAATCACGTATTCTATTCCTTTTAATTACGTTACCAAATATTAGTATGGCAAATCCTTTTATGATGCTGTAAGTTCAAATAAAAATAGAAATAAACAGTGTAGGTTAGGTGTAGATAAGGAAAACTTGACTGATAGGGTTTACTCTAAGGCCACAGGGCTGCTCTCTTAGCTAGCCCCTCCTGCACTTAGTGGTGTTCAGATTTTTTGCTTTGTGTCGGGTTTTGTTTATTTTCACGCATCGAGTTCTAGTACAACACCAGAACTTTCATTTAGTTCCTTTTCGATTTGCTGTGTATTTGCATCCCTGATAGACTTTGTACTTCCCAGGAAATCAGCGTCTTGGACATGTAGGAGTGGCTGGAATCTGACATTTAGGAGACTGGATAGAGAGGTCTCGGGTTGGCTGTCTCTGGGATAGCCCCGCTGAGGGAGAACCTGAGTCACAAACGTTTAAGTCTTACTCAAGGAGGAGTTTTACTACCTTCGGGAAGGAAGTTTAAAGAAGGCCCATTTCAACGCACATCCCCAGGCTCTGGCTCTGGTCAGTACACACTTATTCCAGAGTTCTAACTTGACGTCCCAGGTCTTGCAGCAAGCGAGTTCAACTGGGAACCGCTACCTCCCAAAGCACCACCAGATGGCTTCGGAGCTCTAGGCGAGGGACCGCCGCCCAGACGTGTGAGAACAGTGTCACCGCCCCTGATCTCAGGGCTTTCGATCTTCGCCTCCACCACCAGCCATATATCAAAAGGCATCTTCCCCGCCCGCGGCAGAGCACCACGTGCAGTGCTTCGGCCCAGTCTAGAGAGTCAGGCCCAGCATGCACATCTGGAAAGCAAGAGAGATTTCCCTGGGGTTCGGGTGGGGATGATGTGGACTGGTTTATTTAAGATGACATTCGCAGAGCCAGACCCGTCCTAGGGACTAAGCAAATACCTCTCTCCTCGCAATTACATCCTTCGTCCTTTAAGCATCTTGCAGCAAGGGTGAGGGAGAGTTCACGGACGAAAGGATCACATTTGGAAAGGGATGGAGAGGTGGCTTTCAAGTGCCTAAGCTCCCCAGCTGGAAGATACTGGCGTGGCTGTGCCTGGTGGTTAGTCTCCTCATCTGTAAACTGGGAAGAAAGCCCATGCCCAGGGGCCTAGGACTGTAGCGAGGTAGAAGACGTTGCAACCAGGAGACAGGCGCCTCCGGAGGACGGGGAACGTCTAGTCTTCACCCGGAGACCCCCTGGGCTCCTGGGGAACTCCGCGGCGCAGCCCGGCGCGCAGGGGTGGGGCCCGCGGAGGCGGAGACGCCCGCTCAGCGTCAGCGAACCAGCGCCCGTCTCTCAACGGCCAATGACGAAGCGCCTTACAGCCCAGGCCGCGTCAGGAGTGAGGCTGCGGCGAGCGAGGCGCTGACAGGGACCCGCGGGGGCGTCTAGCACACCGACCCCTGGACCACGCCGCCATCGCAGCCTCCCGCCCAGTCCTCTCTCCGCTGCTTCTCCTCGCCATGGAGGCGAGGCCGCCGCCGCCGCCGCGGGGCTTCGAGCAGCGGACCGGGCGGCGGCCCTGAGGGGAGCGGCGGGCCGAGACGCCGCCGCCGCGGTGCTGAGGCGGAGCTGCCGTGCGCGTCCCCCGCGGTCCCGCCCAGCGCCGGGCTCGGTAAGCGTTCGCGCCTGCCGCCGTCGGGTGGGCTAGGGAAGGTGGGATGGCCTGGCCGCGCGTGGGAGCGGTCCCTGGATCCGTTCCCGGAGGAGCGCCTCCGGCTTGTGCATCCTGGCACGGTGAACAGGGGGAGGGGGTCCCGGAAACGTGCGGGACACGGACAGGCTGGAACTTTGCGGACGTCCTCCTGGGGCCCTGGCCAGGGCGCTGCTGTCCATTCTGAAAGGAAAAAAACAAAAACAAAAAACTTTGAGCAGCGAGAACGGTATTTGCTCAGGTCCATTTAGTGGGAGGAGAAAGGTGGCTCACGCAGTGATCATTTCCACCCCCTCTTAAAACCCCTTCCTGGTCCTACTCCCCAGCCCTCTCCCAAGCGGGATCCCAACTGTTGTGTATGCTTAGGAAGGAAAATATGGACTCAGAGCTGCTCAGAATTCAGAACGAGCCACTTGGGAACGCACATCTCTTCTGTTTACTTTCAGCAAATCTTAAAAATTGCCACTTGGTGGGGGGAAGGGACTAACTCCTAATTGTATCTCCTAAAAATAAAAACCATAGAGGCAGAGCTGATCCTGAGAGGTTCGAGTTTTTGTTGTTGTTAGTGATGATGTTTGTAAGACAGGAAAAAAAGAAATGCTCCAGCTCTTCTTAGAGTAATGCTTGCCAAAGCCCTTGGCCAGGATAGGGAGTCCCTGTTGAAAGGCAGTCTCCTGTCCCCGGATATGGCATCTCTTGTTACCTGTTAACTACTGAGGCAGCCAGAGAACCAAAAGATGGTGGATGAGGATTGACAGGGACAGGATAAACATCCTTCTGCCTAGATCCTCCTTTCAAAACCATAGCTCTGACGTTGTCATTTGTGCTCTTAAAAATTCCATCACTTTCCTCCACCCGTGAGATGAATGAAACCCCAAATGCGTTATCATTTTCTACAAGGCTCTTGACATGTTGCCTAAGCGTAATCTTTTATGGTTTCCTGGGATCCTTTCACTTCCTTCTCTTCAGCGCCGTGGTTAGCCATTCAGAGCTGTTTGCCTGATCCTTCACACTTGTGGCGGTTTTTGGTGTTTTTTTTTTTTTTCTTCCCCCTTTGGCTTTTCGAGACAGGGTTTCTCTATAGCTTTGGAGCCTGTCCTGAAACTAGCTCTTGTAGACCAGGCTGACCTCGAACTCACAGAGATCCACCTGCCTCTGCCTCCCGAGTGTGTGCCACCACCACCCGGCTTGGTTTTTGCTTTCTGGTTTTCCCTTTTCTCCCACCTTTTCTTGCCAGGTTCCTGGCTTTCCTTCAGAGCTCTTTTCATTTGGGAAGCTTGAGGACAGGGACGCGTAGGTTCTTAACCACTTGCCAAGAGCAATGTTTACTAGTGTTTTTCCTAAAGGCCTGCTTGGAGTATGGGCTAGGACTTTTATATTCTAATTCCCTCTCTCTCCATCTCTGTGGCACCTAGTGCCCAGAAGTAGTCATCAGGGAGAGACTGGTAGGTTTTATGTCCTACTTCTAATCTATCCTTGAAAGGCCAAAAACTCAGTTCCTTTTCCCCTCTCTTTGCCCCGAGTGGCCTGATAAGTTCACTCTAAGGCTTGGTTGGATCCAGGAGACTAGTCACTGGGTACCTTTTAGCCACTGACTTAGTATGTGGGTGAATGCAGAACCAGAAAAGCAAACCCCTTGATTCAGTACATTCATATGCCACCTATTTGCCAAAGTACTTGGGGTTCTAAATGAAAGTGAGAAAGTCATATTCTTATCTTTGAGAAGATTATATACCAATGCAGGACGGGTAGATAAACAGTTACATCATAGGTGCTATTAGAGTAATAATAATTGCTGTTTTCTATTGCCTGTGACAGACTATATAATAAATGCCTTACATGAATTATCTTGCTTCATCTTTTCAATAATTACAAGGGCTCCCTCCTACTCTGCGGGGCTAGAAGTGAGTAGACAGGCAAGGAAACAGAATTTGAATCCTGACAGTCCTTCCTCAGTAGCACAAAGGATTGTTTTTATTTATTTAATTTTTTTAGTATTGTTTACTCTTTGTATCGACATTTCTTTTTTTTTAAATTAATTTAAAACATGTGTGTATATGGTTGTTTTGCCTGCACATATGTCTGTGTACAACTCATGTGCCTGGTGTCCTTGGAGGTCAGAAAGGTTGTTGGAGTCTGTGGAACCAGAACCATAGACCACTGTGAACTGCCATTTGGTTACAGAGAATTGAACTCAGGTCTTCTTGAAGAACAACCAGTGTTGGCATTTCTTATCTTGTTATTCAGCTGTAGAATAAGCTGTTTTGTTGTACATAGGACTGTTACATGTATTTGTAACTAGGCTTTATGTTAAACATTTGTTTCTAGGTTTTCTCTTACAAGAATACAATGAATATCATTCTAGATATTTTGTTATATGTTTGTATATACAATTAACTGAACAATGTATTTTAAGAAATGTAACTATTGGATCAAAAGATCTTTGTGTAGTTTTTTATTTGTAGGCATACCAACAAGTTGCCACCTCTTTGTAGTAGTGTCCATTTATTCTGTCCCCTAAACTGGCTCAGTAAATGTAAATCAGAATATCTAGAAGCATTATCTGGGTACTTTCCTGCATACTATACCTGTTTCCCTCTCCTACTCCAGCCTAGTTCAGAAGCAGTCATGTGATTTGTGCAAGAAGATCAGAACTGGATGATGGTGGCTTACTTCCTATAGCTCGGGTGTTTGTGTTTGTCTAGTACCATTCATTACTGGAGGACCTCAGCATCGATTTGTAAACATTGTTGCATTATTTTTGCATCTTCATGTGTTTCACTGTTTCTTGGGATTCTAAAAGTGCTATCACAGACAAATGCTATTCTTTATTTCTTAAAAATATATGCCAGGCAGTGATGGCACAAGCCTTTAATCCCAGTACTCTGGAGGCAGAGGCAGGAGAATCTGAGTTTGAGGCCAGCCTGGTCTACAAAAAGAGTTCCAGGACAGCCAGGCTGTTTATACAGAGAAACCCTATCTTGAAAAACAAACAAACAAACAAACAAACAAAAACAGAAAGAAATATATATGTATAGGAGCTAAAGAGATGGTTCTTTGGTTAAGAACACTGAGTGCTCTTGCAAAAGACCAGACTTTGTTCTTTAGTATGCACATCAATTGGCTGACAACCACATATACAACTCCAGCTCCGAGCTCTGCCACCTCTGACCTTCACTCATGTCCACACACACCATTAAAAATACTAAAAATAAAACTTTAAGAAAAAGAAATATA
>NW_004949101.1:17285993-17311759 GCF_000317375.1 Microtus ochrogaster | reverse complement strand
CTAAGAGTCCAGAGGTTATTCAGTCCACAAGGCTGGATGTCTCAGCTTGGCTTCAGTGTGTGCCAGAATTCCAAGGAAGTAGGTTCTAATGCCAGTGAAGAAATGAATTTGCCACTGAGAGCAAGCAGGCAGAAAGCTTCCTTCTTCCATGTCCTTTAGCCTGCCAGCAGAAGGTGTGACTCAGATTAAAGTTGTTCTCCCCACTTCAGATGATTTAATTAAGAAAAAACATCCCTCCCTGGTGTACCCAACCACTTGTGTTTAAGTTAATTCCAGATCTAGTCAAGTTGACAACCAATAATAACCATCACAGCTTCCATAATTTTTATGCCAATTTTTGCTAGGCTTGGTAGTACATACCTGTAATCCCCAGTCACCTCAGAGGTCGAGGAAAGGGTTAGGTGAGGCCAGCCTGGGCTGTATGATGATACCCATTTAAAAAAACAAAACAAATAGCCAATTTTTTGCTGCCTAACAAAGAATATTAAAAAAATATTTGTGGCTGATCTCTTCAAGTAAGGTGGGTTTTTAAGGAATATTTATTAGTTTTTATTGTTTTATGTGTATGTATGTACAGTGTGTTCATGCAGGCTCTTGCGGCAGTGAGAGGCTGTTAGATCCTTTAGAGCAGTGGTTCTCAATCACTACTGTTGTGCTTTCGCCTTCCTTCAATATAGTTCCTCATGTTGTGATGACCCCAACCATAAAATTTTTTCGTTCCTATTTCATAACTCTAATTTTGCTACTGATATGATATCTTAATGTTAATATCTGGTATACAGGATATCTGATATGCAAACCCCAAAGAGGTCGTGACCCACAGATTGAGAACCACTGCTCCAGAACTGGAGTTACTGGCAATTGTGAGCAGGCAGATGTGGGTGCGTCCTCTGCACCTGTAGAGCCTTCTGGCCCCAGTGGTGCCTATTTGATGATGAATGAGAAAGTAACCACTTTTAAGTTATTTTATTTTTTAAATTATGCATTTGCACATATGTATTTGCACATGAATGCAGGTGCCCACAGAAGCCAGAAAATGGCGTTGGGTCCCCTGGAGCTGGAGTTCTGGGCAGTTGTAAACTATCTGATGTAGGTGCTAAGGACCAAACTCTGAAAGAAAAGAACAGTACAATTTCTAAACCTCTGAGTTATTTTCCAGCCCTGAAAGTAACTGCTTTCTTTTTCTTAGAAAGGTTGAGTATTTTTTCCATGTGCATTTTGACTATTAGTATATGTTACTTGAAAAACTACCTATTCAGATTCTTTGTCAATTTTTTAAAAACATGGTTTCTTTTATTATTGAGTTCGTTTTACATTCTAGACACATTCTCTTTTTAGGGACATGACTTGCAAATCCCTTTCCCATTTGTGAAGGTTTTGTGGATATAATTTTTTGGACATATAGATCTGGTTGCTAAACCAAATGGTGACCTCTGTTAAATTTGCTAAGGGACTACAGAACTGTTTTCCAGAACCATTGCCTCATCTGGCAGTCCCATTAGCTACCTGAGAATGTTCGTTTCTCCACATCCTCGTCAACATTTACTGTCTTTGTTTTTCAGCTCTTGTCATCTTAGTGGCTGTGAGTGGTTTTGATTTGTGGTTTGATTTTACAGATCCAGAATGCCACTGTGAACTGTTCCGTCTTTTTCAAAAATTCTCATAATTTTACATATGAGGAACTTGTAAACAGGATTTTATAATCTGATAAAAAATGTCTTAAATTTATAAAGTTTCTATGTAATAATATAATGAAATAAAAGACCTGTGCATTGATCCTTAATAACAGCCAAGGTCATTTAAGGAACTTTAGAATTAGGGGGTCAAACTGACAGTCTTATGATAAACCATACCACCTCCAAAATTGGCATAACTAAACTTCACTCCTGTGTGTGGCAAGATAAGAAGAGCATGACATCATTCATGAATATTCTTGTTTCCTCCTCCACAAATTAAAAACTAAGTTTCTGGATAAAACAGTTAAATAGTTTATAGCATGTTATTAATTATGATGTGAGAGATACTATAGAGCAGAGTGAGCCTAGTGACTTCAGGGGTATGCCCAGAGAAAAGGAGAGGAGCAGCTACGTGTTTAAAAGCTTAGGCTCCAGCAAATGTAATATGCAAACCTTATTTATATCTCCACCATTTTAAAGAGGTATTTCGAGGCCATTGGAAATAACTTGAGTGACCCGCAAATATTAGATGATTTTTAAAGAATTTTATTTTTTTACATGATAGTATGGTTGTATTTTAAAAGATAGACTATCTCTGTCTTGGAGATTAGAGCTGAAGTCCTTAGGGATGAATTAATATGTCTGGAAGTTGCCTTAAAATATTCAGTGTAACAATTCACAACCCCAGAGAACCTAGACAACAATGAGGACTCTAGGAGAGACATACATGGGTCTAACCTACATGGGAAGTAGAGAAAGACAAGATCTCCTGAGTAAATTGGGAGCATGGGGACCATGGGAGAGGATAGAAGGGAAAGGGAGGAGGGAGGGGAGCAGAGAAAAATATATAGCTCAATAAAAACAATTTTTTTTAAAAAAAAGCAGAAGTGTTTTAGGAGAATCCGCAAGTCTTACTTAACCTTCTACCTTAGACTTGAGACTCTTGAGCGGTGCTTTGTTGACTTTTAGCAAAATGCATGACCAGTGTGTGCTGCTCCCGTCGCTTGATTTTCCTCAGCCCTCTGTTCGGGAAATGAGAAAGCTTTTTCTGTAACTCCCTATAGTTAAAAAGTTTTCAGTGCATCTGGAGGATTATAGATAAGAATTGCCATATATTGGTAATTGTTAAAACCGGGTAAGAGGCATAGGGTTTGTGTGTGTGTTCTTGTAGGTGCATGAACATGTCCATATATATGTGGAGGCCAGTGACCAGTTGACGCATTGTTCCTTGTGTACCGGAGACATTTCCATTTTTCACTTTGCATTTATTTATTCTGTGTGTGTACACTCATATGCTGTGGCATGTGGGTGGAGGTGAGAGCAGAGCTTGTGGGAGTTGCTTCTCTCCTTCCACCGTGTGGGTCCTGAAGATCAGCTCCAATTGTCAGGCTTGGCCACAAGCACTTTACCAAATGATCTGTCTCACCACTCCTCACCTTGTTATTCTTAAGAGACTTTGGCGGATTGCATGTATGGACCACCATACCCAGACGTGTGTGGGGGGGGAGGGGGTCCAGGTGTGGGTATGTGCATGTTGAGTACAGATGGCCAAGGAGGCCAGAACAGCATTGGCTCCTCCTGGAACTACAGTTATAGGCAGTTGTGAGCCACCCAACACAGGTATTGCAAACTGAGCTTGGATCCTCTGCAAGACTAATATGTAGTTTTAACTGCTGAGCCATCTCTCTATACTCCCAACACACACACACACACCTTGGATTTTGTTGGGTTGTTTTTTTTTTTTTCTCAATATTTTTTTAGACAGTCTTTCACCAGCTTGACCTTATTGTGTAGTCCAGGCTGTCTGGCCAGTGAGCCCCAGAGATTTTCCTTCTCCACCTCCCGTCACTGGAATCGTTAAGTGTATACCACCATGCCTACTGTTTTTAATGGTCTCTGGCAATCAAACTGAGGGCCTCATGCTTTTCTGGCAGGTTCTGGTAGGCAAGAGACAAATGAGTTGTAATAGATTTCAAAGCCTTTTATTAAAAAGTGACATCTTCTAATTAGTCGTTAAGGGTAATTGAATCAGAGAAGATGGACCTTTGCTAGACCAATTCATTTACTTATTTTTGTGGTTCTGTGGTTTTTTTATTTTTTAGGGCAGGGGAAGATAGGAGATGTGACTTAGGTGTGTAGCCCAGGCTGGTCTTGATATTTAAGCCTTCTGAGTGCTGGGATTGCATGTATGGATCATCATGCCCAGATGTGTGTGTTGCAGGGGAGGGGGTATTTGTGTTACTGTGTGCATGTGGGTCTTCAGAAGTCAACATTATCTTCTGCACTGTATACCGTTTTTAATGGTCTCTTACTGAACCTGGAGTTGACAGGTGCCAGCCAGCGAGCTCCGAGGATCCACCTGTCTCTCTGTCTCCTAAATGCTGCAATTACAGACACGTGCCACTGCGCCCAGCTTTTACATGGGCACTGGGGATCTAAACTCAGGTCATTATACTTTCGTGTTCTGTGGCAAACCCTTTACTCATTGTGCCATTTCCTCAACCCTACCTATATCCAGAATTAAAGCAGAATGTTTATGTCATTGAATGATGGGACAATATCACATCACAGAGCTCCTTCCTTTTGGAACCATGTTTATTGTCCATTATAACCAAGTGTTGACTTAAAATCAGACTTCTGCACTGCTTTGTTAAGGAATACTAGAATGAAAGCTTTAAAAGGATGACAAAATAGTTTAGTAGTAGAGTGCTTGTCTGGCGTGCACAAAATCTTGGGTTTAATACCACCAAGGAAAAGAGAGGAAAAGGGAAGGAGGTTTCAACCATAATGAAAAATATTTAGTTTCAGGGATCACATAAAAATTTTTAATTTTATTTTTGTTATTATTGTGAGTGTGTTTGTATGATGTACGTGAAGAGAGGTACACACGCCACAGCACACATATCAGACTGCTTTGTGCAGTAGACGCTCTCCTTCCTTTACATGGGTTCTGGGATTGAATTCAGGCCATTAGGCTTGCATGGCAAACACTTTACAGCTTGAAGGCTCACATGAAAACATTTTAAAATTTTTTATTTTATGTGAATGAATGTTTTGCTTGAATGTATGTCTGTGCACCAGTTGCATGCTTGGTGCCTGCAAAGGCCAAAAGAGGGTGTCAGATTCCCAGGGCATCAGACCCCCTGAAATTGGCACCTGCATTTGGATCTGTTTTAGTGTGAAGGCGTGGTGATGCATCTGGGACATATGGACCAATATGAGTAAGCAGGAAAAGTGTTAATGGTTCTATATTTGGGGACCAGGTGGTGGCACAGGCCTTTAATCCCAGCACTTCAGGAGGCAGAGGCAGGTGGATCCCTGTGAGTTCAAGGCCAGACAGGTTTACAGAGTGAGTTCCAGGACAGCCAGGGCTGCACAGAGAAACTCTTGGGGGGAAAAAAAGAAGAAGAAAAGTACCAGATTTTGGAAGAGAGGATTATTGGTGAGTGGAGCTTCTATGTGGAGGAAGAAATTGGAATCCAGCTGTTAGGAATTGTGGTTTCCAAACATTAACTGATGAACTGATACTGCCCATCAGTAAAGAGAATGGATGCCTTTCAAGTACTTCACTGGAGTGATGGGACAGTCCAGGACTTGTGATGTTTGAGGGCTGCATATTTCTACCTGGGTGCTTTTGTTTCCCTTCGTTCTTTTTCTGTCTCCGATGATACGCAAGGAGTGAGGCCTGTCAGTAACTTGGTGCCTTTGCCTGTACTGTGGCTGCCCTCCAGTGTTCCCTCCTCTTGGCTGAGCCTTCTGGTTTTGTAGCAAGGCCTGAATTCACAGTGGCTCCCAGATAGAGCTTCTCTTTCCTAAGCCTAGTGTTAGCTAGAGAGGGTTTTCTGAGCCTTTAAGCCTGAAATCCTCATAGTTGAGAAGCAGCAGCAGCCCAGGGAGGTTGTCTGTGGCTCAAGTCCTTGCTTCTTCTGGTTTAAGAGGATCCATTTGTTTCTGCAGTGAGCACTCGGGGCTGTAGTGTTGCTGGCAGTAGTTGTCACCATGAGTAACTAGGGTGTAGGGCATTTCAAATAAAATAACATGTGGTTTTGGTATTTTTACTAATTTTTTTACATTTTGAAATTATATGCATCTTTAAGTAATTATTGTTTTTATATGTTAAAAATATGTAGAGAATTATAGTAAAAGATAATTCCTCTTTCCTCCAACCTCCAACTTCCCTTTTACAAGAGCATCCTTAGGAGTTTGGGGAGAAAGCTCAGTCAGTAAAGTGCTTGCTGGGCAAGCATCAGGACCTCAATTCAGTTCTCTTGAATCCAGGTGGAAAAGCTAGGCATGGTGCCACATACTTGTAAACCTGGCATTAGGGAGGCAGAGACAGGCGGACCTGCTGTCCTACAGGATGCTTACTATCATTCATACTTAGTTTTCAAAAGTTCTGCTTTGAAGGAGCTGTCGTGGAGCAGACAGTGGTGAGAGCAGACAGTTCTGTGTGTGGATTGGGAGGGGCTTTTGTGTATAGGAGGGCTGAAAAGGAACTTAGTAAAGTGGCAGTAATGTCCAAGTGTTCTTTAGTCTTGTTGAATTGTAGTTATGAACAGTAGCTTTATAGAAATGGGGAAACTTAATACATGTTAAAATTCCACAGATAATTCTTTCAACCCCCTTGGTCATTGAATTGAGCTTCCCAAGTGGTTTCAAGTGCATTCGTTTATCTATACATTCAAGTCCTGCAGGCACAGCCAGTACTGTCAGGGTGAACCACCTTCACAGTCTCCTTAAGAGTTGAGCAACCTGACTGTAAGGAGTTAAACTTGCAAAAGCAGCAGAGCGGGTTCCGTAAGACCAGGTCTTTTTGTTGGCTAGACCTGAACCACCAACACTTAAAAACACATCCTAAACCTAAAAGTGTTAGTACCGTAGATTTGAAATACTTTGTTTTCTTACTCACAGCTTGTCTTCCAGGGTTGTAACGTCACTCAGCTTTGGAGGGCAGTTTACCATCTTGAAGAATCAAGGTTATTGGATGGAAAAGACAGGGCTATGATTACAGTAATACAGTGGCTAGGTGTCTGAGACTGGGAGGAGAGACTGGGTGCTCTGTTTATAGGGACATGTGACTCCAAGGGTGGCTGTCTTGAATGTGGCTAGTGGTTGTGCTCTATGCTTGAATGATCACAGAAATTGCTTTTTTTTTTCTTTCCTGGTTTTAACAGAGGAAAATTGTAGGAAGGGTCATATAGGGGAAAAAAAGGGAAAAGAATTTGGTAAGTTAGCAAACTATAGTGTTTACATCTGGAACAGGTTTCCATTCATGGCACAGGCACACTGTCCTGTTTTTATCTCTGTCTCTCTTCACTTTCCTCAGGCCATTTCTTTGACCATTCTTGGACTTACTTAAGTCCACCCTCAGCCTCATGTTTTACCAAACACATTCTTGGAAGGACATGAGTATGTCTATGGTTTCGCGTTTCTTGTAAATTAGGGAGAAAAACTGTCCTTAGATCAGATTTGGTTGATAAACAACAACTTGTTTGTTTTCCCGGTTGAGGTGTTTCCCAGACACCTGCATCAGACTCAGGACGGACCTGTTTTCTAATCTTTGTCTTGATGAGTGGAACAGCCCAGCAGCTACCCCGGAATGTTAGATGTTGTTACTCATATCATTGGTAATATGTTTTGTCTCTCAAATTTCCCAGCGTGGGTCTATTTCTTGTGACCCCATCTATGTTTTCCACATCAGTCTGCAGGTAGATATGACATACACATTCTCTAATCATTATTCCTTCCTTGTTCCACATTCTTGATTACATACTCCCTGGAGAGCTCTTTTTGGTTTCATGATCTAATCTTAGTACTTCATGGCTTAAAGTCTAGACTCATTCACAGAGCAAGCTTTTTTTATTCAACTTGGCTTTTTTTTAAAAAAAAAATTTTTAAGCAGTTTTATTGAGGTGTTCTAGTTGGTTTCTGTTGCTGTGATAAAACATTCTGGCCTAAAGAAACTTGGAAAGGAAAGGCTTTATTTAGCTTACACGTTCTCAATATAGTCCATCACTGAGGGAAGCCAGGGGAGAACTCAGTCAGGATCCTGGAGGCAGGAAGTGAAGCAGAGACTATGGAGGAATGCTGTTTACTAGCTTGCTTTCTTGTATAACCTAAGATCACCTGCCCAGGGATGGCACTGTCCATAGTGGTTGGGCTCTTTCACATCAATCATTAATCAAGAAAATGCCCCATAGACATGCCCACAGGTGAGTCTGATGGAGGCAATTTCTCAATTGAAGTTCCCTGTTTGCCAGGTGATTACAGTTTATGTCAAGTGGCAAAAATCATCACATGAGATGTAATGATATGCATTAAAATGTATTTGTTAATTGTGTACAATTTGATGAGATTTACTATGTTAAATGGTACAGTCATCACCATAATCATTGTAAAAGACGTGTCCACCACCTGGAAAAAATTTCCTTGGGTGTGACTTTAATTTTTTTATTTTTATTTTTGTAGTAAGAACACATAAAATGGGTTCTGCCCACCTGCGTTTGTAAGCACATCACACAGTGTTGTTGGCTGTAGGGACTATGCTGTAAGCAACTGTCTACTATCAGGGGGTTTTATAAAGTTTCAATGAAGGATGAATTCGCCCCAGAGCAGAAGCATTTTCTTCACTGTCTGTATAGCATATTATCTCACTTAGCCCTTTCACCACTCTACAGAATCAGATAGCAAGGCTGAGAAGGGGAACTGTAAGTGTCTGGGCTGGGTCTTGGGCTCCTTGCTACCCAACTACAGAGTTATACTTGTTCTCCGGTACTAGACCTCCTACAAGTGTGCAGAATGGTATTCCCTGTAAAGAAATTTATTTGAAAAAAGGGTCCTCCCGGCAGATTAAGATGTGTGAAGATGAAATTATTTTGAGTTATTCTGGTGGGCCTAAGTACTCTTATAAGAGACATACAGTACACACAGGTATGTGAAGAAGGAAGCAATATTAGAGTTGTGTCAACATTTATTTTATAAAAATAGATGGTCTTGCTATGTAGTCCAGACTAGGTTCAAACTCTGTCCTCTTCCGTCTACCTCCCAAGTGCTGGGATTATAGGCATGAACTACTAAACTCAGCTTCTGACAGTATTTCTTCGCTGCTTCAAGTCTGATCTCAGTTTTGGTTCTGTGCTACTTTCTCTTTTTAAGATTTATTTTATGTTTATAAATATTTTTCTTGCATGGATGTATGTGCACCACATGTGTGCCTGGTCCCCAAAGAGGTGAGAAGGGCATTGGAACCCTTGGAATTGTAGTTACAGAGGATTGTGAGCTGCTGTGTGGGTGCCAGGAACTAAAGAACTCAGGGAGATGAACCTGCATTTAACTGCTAAACTATCTCTGTAGTCTGATGTGATTTTTTTTTCTGTCAGGTTACTTTATCAAATTGTGTGGTAGTCCATATACTTGTATGATAGTCCACACAACGTGTAGATTAAATACTGGCCTTAGAAAGAATTTTATGGGGCTGGAGAGATGGCTCAGAGGTTAAGAACACTGGATGTTCTTCCAGAGGTCCTGAGTTCAATTCCCAGCAACCACATAATGGCTCATAACCATCTGTAATGAGGTCTGGTGTCCTCTTCTGGCATTCAGGTGTACATGCAGGAGGAATATTGTATACATAATAAATAAATCTTTAAAAAAAAGAAAGAATTTTATGGTCTACAACTTCCTGACACATACTTTTCCTGAGGCATGGATTTACATTCCGTGTGCATTGAGTTTGATGGCTGCAGAACTGAGTTCACTTATGTTCGCGGAGCCTTGGTGGCTTCACTTAAAGGACTAAAACTTTCTGTATGGAAAGTAATGTTTAAAAAGAAGTGCACCACACCTGAAATTCTAGCTCTTGGAAGGCTAAGGCAAGAAGAGTCCCATGGGCTCCCATGGGCTAGAAAGTCAGACCTTATCTTAAACAAACACAAGCCATCCATTAATTCTGTTTGAATATGCTCCTCAGGATTTGAAGTTTGCAGCTAGGCCTGGTGGCCTATCCCTACAATCCTAGCTCAGGAGTCTGAGGCAGGATAGTTAATCCAAGGCTTACCTGGCATGCAGTAACTGCAAGGCTAACCTGACCAAGTTATTGCCAGAGATAGCTAGAGGGGCTCTTCAGTTGAAGAGTACTTGCCTAGCATGTTCAGTATTTAGTCTCTACCAGAAGAAACAAAAGTGTTTGAAGGAATCTTGTGTTGTCAGACAATATTCAAATCTCAAATGCTGCCCTACAGTACTTGAAAACTTTGACTTTTGACTTTTAATGTTTTTTAATTTTTGAGCTAGGATCTTGCTATATTAGTAGGCTGGCCTTGGACTTGAACTTTCCTATCTTGGCCTTCTGAGAGCTGGGATTACGGGCATATGCCACTAACTTCACTTTTCTTTTGTTTCTTTCTTTTTATATTTAATTTATTTTATATGTATGTGTTTGACCTACATGTATGTCTGTGCACTGTGTGTATGCCTGGAGCCCATGGAAGTCAAAAGAGGGCACCAGATCCTCTGGAACTATAGTTACAGATGGTTGTGAACCACCATGTAGGTACTGGAAATCAAACCTAGGTCCTCTGCAAGAGCAGTAACCATTCTTACCCACAGAGCCATCTCTCTAGACCCCTATCCTGGCCTTTTTGTTATTTTCTTTCTTTCATATACTGAATTTCTTTCTTGAGAACAGAGGTGTGGTTACTTGTTTTATAGGGTTCCCCCCCTTTCAACTCTAACATGATAACTAGTAAGCATAAGTGAGTGGTTTACTCCAGTAGAACCATACTGACCCCACCCCACCCTGGGTACCATGAGATAGAGTAAACCGTACTCTTTCCTTTCTTCAGCTCTCTCAGTAGCTCAGACTGGCCTAGTATGATTTTTGCTGCCTCCACCTTCCCAGTGTTAAGATTACAGGTATAAGCCATTGCTTGACTTGAACCAGTACTCCTTCTGAAGGAAACAGCATGACCTAATAATAATAAGCATGTAATTTCCGGGTCAGTCCAACAGGACAACTCTTGAAAACAATAATTGTAGAAAAGTTTTATTTAAAGAAAATTGGTAGACATTAACTTGCTACTGAAAATGATTTTGATTTTAAAGTTGTTCGTTCTAATATTTTTCAGATAGTAACTTAGGAAGGCTGTTTTGGGTTTTCAGCCCCTGCTCATTTGGCTCCATTGCTGTGGACCTTTGGTGAAGTATAACTTCATGGCAGCCAGGAAGCAATGAGTGGAGTGACAGAGTCAGAGACAGGGACAGCGTATCTGCCCCAGTGGTCTGTCTTTCCTGTGCTCCAGCAGGAGCCCTAGCCTGCCAGACGGACCCGTGCACCTCTGCGGTGAGTCTTTTTCCCTTGGTTGCTACCATGGCAGTGATCTTGGAAATGCTCTTACACCTAGAATTATGCTTCACTGACCCTCAGGTGTCTCTCAGTTCATCGAATTGATAAGTCGCTCTCAAATTGCATTGATCTCTTGGTTACAGCCTTTGCAGCAAAAACTAAAACTAGAAAACTTCTTACATCTCCACCTCTTTTACTTTTGGTTTAGGGACCATTCACTGTTAAGCCTCTAATTGTCATGTTTCTTTGGTCTCTTTTTTTCAGAGAATAGCTCCTTGTTCTTCTTTTTAGTAATTTGACATTTTTTAAAGATTTGTTTTTACTTCCTGTGCATGAATATTCTGCCTGCATGTGTGCCTGATAAGACTCCCTCAGAGGAGTGTCTCAGACCTCCTGGAACTGGGGTTATGGACAGCTGTGAGCCACCATGCAGGTGCTGGAAGAGCAGCAAGTACTCACCACCACTAAGCCGTCTTTCTAGCTCCTGAGTGAAACAGCCTGGCTCTCCTGGAACTCATTCTGTAGACCAGACTGGCCTCAAACTCACAGAGATCCACCTGCCGCTGCCTCTACCTCCCGAGTGCTGGGATTGAAGGCATGTGCCACCACCACCGCCCAGCTGATTTGACTTTTTTTTTTTAAGTAGTCTAATTATTTTGTAGGATTTTCCTAAATCTGAGTTAGTATAATTCCTCTCGAATAGATTTGAGAATTTATTTTATTTTTGGTTGTGGGTATGTGCGTGTGGGTTTATGCGTGTGGGTTTATGCGTGTGTGTGTGTACACGTGTGCGTGTGCGCATGTACCCATGGAATCCAGAGAAGTTGGGTTTCCTGGAACTGGAGTTACAGGCAGTTACAAGAATCAAATTCAGGTCCTCTACAAGAATAGTGCATACCCTTGAGCACTGAGCCATCTCCATGCCCTCTCTACATCTTTGGCAGAATACCACAGATGTTGTGTGCTTGTCATTATACCAGCAATGTCATTATACGGCATTATACCAGGAGCACATGTCCATTTGTGCAGTTACAGGTTGTGTTCAATTTTATCACAGTCAAGATGTTGTCTCATAAACTTTTGGAAAGTTAGCTGAAAAGTATTTTTGTGCTTATTGATAAGTAAATAATACCATTTTGTGGGAGTAACACTTTGAGGTTATGTAAATTGACTGTTTCAAATTCTGACCAACAAATTTTAGTACCCATTGAAGATTTGTGACTGAATCTGTTATTACTGTGGTGGTAGCCAGATGGCAAACTAAAAAACAAATTCATCATTCTTCATTCATCTGGCGTTTCCTGCGAGAAGCTTTCACTTTGTCTTTTTATTTGTAAAATTACCAACATGGTTTTCTGTCTTACTTTATTCCTTTTTGAACTTACTTTGGTGACCAAGCTGTCCTAGATTTAGCCAGTGGCAACCCTTTCAAGCTTGTGTCCTTTTTGTCATGTGTTCATTATGTTTTCTTTTTGGCATAATCTTGTCCTGACTCAACCATTTTTTTTTTCAAGGAACTTGGTTCTTTTTAGAGAATATAGTTAGGTATCAAATCTGTGTTCTGCGTGTGCTTCTTGCACCTAGGACGTGATTTCCCTTACACCCTGAGCCCTGAACTACAGTTTGTTTTTGTTGTTGAGATGGGGCTCAATTATTCTGTAGCCTAGGTTGACTTAGAACTTGTAGCAATCCTCCTTGCCTCAGCCTCCAGGTCTGAGTCGTTACCGCACCTGGCTATGAAATTGTTTTATTAAGTCCCTGAGATCTAATTAATAGGGGTAACTGAGTAACTGCCCAGGTCAGCACCACTAAAACTTCATTATTCTGTAGTTTTCCAAAAGCAGGATGCTCAGCATGCTGTGCAAGACCAAGTGGAAAACCACTAGGTTGGCCATAAGGCAAGGAGCCAGAGACAGACACGAGTGGAAATCATCTCCATAGTGGTGGGAAGATGGTGGGTCAGTGTGTATGAGGGCATTCTAATTTGATTTGTGTTTGCCCTCAAAAACAAAGATGGTATGAATGGGAATACCCTTGGTCTAATTTTGGCATCTGCTTTCAAGGTGCCAGATGATTAATTACAGAATATTAAGATTATTACAAATAGATTTGTATGTCTAAATATACATGTGCATATAAATAAATAAATAAATAAATAAATAAATAAATAAATAAATAAATAAAGTGGAAGGCCATTTTCCACAGTAATACCTCTAATTTCATTTTAACCTGATAGAATTGTTTCTTTTTTGTCTTTCCTCTTTTTCTGACTTTGACAAGTACATCGCTCATCCTTTCCACTACAAACCATATAGATCCCAGTCTTCTGTCTATAAGGCAGTCTCCTTGGCCACCCCACAGAATACCCCCTGCAAGTTTGATAATCTATTCTTACACACAAACTTTACCCTATCAACCATTAATCAAGAAAATGCCCTGTTGTTGGTTGTTTTTACTCTTTAGGCTTTTGGGGGGCCCACCACCTAGCTCCCAAATCACACATGGAGGCTTATTCTTAGTTGTGAATGCTTGGCCTTAGTTTGTCTTGTTTCTTTCCAGCTTTTCTTAAATTATCCCATCTATCTTTGGCCTTGAGGCTTTTACCTTTCTCTATTTCTGTACACCTTTACTTTTCTTCTTATCCTGTGTCTGGCTGGGTGGCTGGGTGGCTGGGTGGCTGGGTGGCTGGGTGGCTGCCCCCTGAAGTCCTCCTCCTTCCTCTCAATCCCAGATCCTCTTTTTTTATTTATCAGATGTTTATACAGGCACAGTAACACAGCTTCACGGAGTTAAGCAAATGCAACATAAACAGAAATAACACACCTTAAAATAATATCCCCACCAGTGCCCCACGGGCACATTCACAGGCCATTCTAATGGCAATCATCCCTCAGTTGAGGTTTCCTCTTCTCATGTCTCTGTAAAGCTGACAAAACATATGGGCACAAATCCCTGGGAAAGATTTTGGATTTGGGATTTGTTGAGAGAAAAGCACAGCTCTTGTTTCAAGGGGAGAAGAGAGATTATTCACTCTGGAAACACAGGCTTAGGTTGCCCCAAATTCCATGTTCCGACATGGAAGCAGAGTCATCAAGTTTTCATAGTAACTAAACAAAGAAAGTCTTAAGTCAAAGTGCTTTTCAGATACAATAGTTGAAACATTAGGCGAGTATTTATAACACAGAGGAGAGTCTCAGTTGTAGATGTAGATGCTATCTGAGAGCATTCTCGGCCCTTTGGTTGGTAGACCTAGGGCTTTATTAAATTAATACATTCTAAAGGTTTGTTTATTTTATCCAGATATTAGGTTTAACTTTATTTGTTAGTGACAGCATGTTAGGTCTGACACAAAGGGGCACAGGGAGTAGCTATTTTGTAAGTTAACAATAGCTCAAGATAAATTTGAATCTGTCTCTCCACCTGCCCCATTTCACCTCCGTATCACTGAAGTTCTTATCAGTCAACCAGTCTTTGCAGACACAGCTCTGTCTTAGTTTGCTTTCTGTTGTTGTGATCAAGACCGTGACCAGAAGCAACCTGGGGAGGAAAGGGTTTATTTGACTTACAGGTTACAGTCTATCACAAAGGGAAGTCAGGACAGAAACTCAAGGTAGGAACCGTGAGGCAGGAACTGAAGCAGAGATCATGGAGGAATGTTATTTGTTAAATGTGGTATTAATGCCATAGATGGACAGACAGCAGCATGTTAGGGGCCCTAAGGAGAGATCGGACCCATTTGGTTGGTCCCTTCTCATACATTCTAGAAGAAATACCATGTGATTAATGGGCAGTCCATAGCACATACTTGCTGTCAGGCTGTCTTTGGTTCCTGGCAGGCAGGTGGGAAAGGAGTCTGTTAGTCTGGGGCCTGTAAGTAGAATAACTGAGAGTGGAGAGAACAAGAATTTAGAACAAAACAAGTTATTGGAAGAGCTTTAAAAAAATGGTACAAACCTGGCTATTCCAAACTTTTGTTTCTATTAGGTGGAGGGGCAGGGAAGGTAATTGTCATCTTCTTTTCTCTGCCTTAGCATACCCCCCTGAATATCAAACCGGAAACCTTCCACCTACCACTTAAGATGTAGAAGTAGGAAGATAAGGAGTTCAAGGTTACCCTTGGTTATATAAGAAATTCAAGGCCAACCTGAACTACACTAAAACCCTGTCTTAAAAACAAACAAAAATCAAAAACTAAAAGAAGAATGTAAATGAGATGAATGTGGTATGGCTTATGTTAGGATATACAGGTATTTTGATGAGTATATTGAATGTTTCATAACTTGGAAAATTCTTCCATTTTGACATTTTACAACATATAACACCTGAAAGAGAAGGCCCTTCTAGAACACGCAAGAGTGTGTAAGAATTCAGGTGTTAGTAACATGCAGTTGAACAGTAAAGATACTAAAAAAAAGCCAGTAAACATTTTCTTCATTTAGGTATGACCCATAAAGTTATTATTAATATAGCTTGTATTGCTGTTTTTCTTTTAAAGATTGAAACAAAGCCAGGCGGTGGTAGTGCACACCTTTAATCCCAGCACTTGGAAGGCAGAGGCAGACGGATCTCTGTGAGTTCGATGCCAACCTTGTCTACAAGAGCTAGTTCCAAGACAGGATTCAAAACTACAGAGAAATCCTGTCTCTAAAAAAACCAAAGAAAAAAATTTAAACAAAAAATTGTAAGACCCTCCCCTATGGTATTAATTTGAACTTTTCCACAAAGCACCATACAACTTTCTCCACACTTGGCTTGGGACAGGATGTTTGCCTGGGATTGTTGTATATAATAGGCACATTAAACCAACTTAAATTATTCAAAAGCACTTTCTCTTTCTCTCTCTCCTGCTCTCTCCTTTCCTTTTTTTAATTGAGGGAAGCAAAATGCTGGTTTCCAAGGATACACATTCTCTCTTGTGCTGGTTTCAGATTGTTGTAGTCATGGAAACTAGGCTAGTAAACTCATTCTTGGCAGCTGGTGGCACTGGTCTGATCTTTTCTTTAAAATGCATTACAATTACAATTTAAAGTAATACATTTGGGGAAGATTAGTGCCTTGTGATTCCATGTCATCCTTATGGGAATCAGGAATGTTGTTGATTTAAGTGAGTCAGTTAAATAGTAGAAAGTGTCTAAGTGAAACCTCAGTGATTTAACTAAAGGTGACTATATATTATTTAAACAGAAGAAGTTAATATTTAGTCTTTTTATTTATGTATTTTATTTGTGTGTGCATATGTATGTGCATGTATGTACTCTGTGTTTGTGTGTGCATGCACACACACATGCACATGCGCTGGGAGGTTGATACAGGGCATTTTCCTTTGTTTTTCCACTTTATTCATGAAGCAGGGTCTCAATTACATCCAGAGTGTGCAGATACAGCCATTCTCTTCCTCTTACCTAGGTAGATATGATTACCATGTCCATCTAGAGTTCATAGAGGCTTATGACAGCAAAATGTGTGGTAGGAACTGTTTCAGATAGCCCTGGCTGCATCACCTAAAGCTAGGGTAGTCCACTGTTATAATTTAGTCAAGGTGTCTATAGAATGTTCAACCTGTCTGTTACTGAATTAGGGTAGTCCAAGGCTGTTTGACTGACAGTCCTTTTGCTCCCTGGCAGTAAGGGGAAGTCCAGTGGCTGCCAGCTAGGGAGGCAGGCTGCTTCATTCTCCTGCTTTGCTTATTGGTAGGGGAATGAATGAGTATCAGGAGATTCAGGAGTGCTTACAAGAAGTTAAAGAACTTACCATTAACACTAATAGTGGTTTTAGCATTCCTAACACTGCCCCATACCCTAGGGAGAGATGAGGTCTTGTGTCTGTCACACCCTTATGTAACATCTTTTCCGTAATTGTTGGTGGGACCTGTAAATGTGATGGAATTTTACTACAGTGACTATGTTGCATTGCTTCACATTAAAGGAATTTTACAAATGGAATTAAGTTGCTAGTCAGTTTGCTTTGAGACTGTCAAAAGGAATATACAGCTGGGTCTGACCTAATCACATGAACCAGAAGTCAACATCACAAGAAGTCAGATAATTTTAAAAATGTGAAGGATTTGAAGATGGAGGTTATATGTGAAGAATGTCAGACTTGTTAGGCTCTGAGAATGGCCTCAGGCTGAGAATTACAGAAATAGGGACCTTGACCCTACAGCTGCAGTGAAGTGAGTTTTGGTACAGCCTTATGATCTTGGAAGAGTATCCAAAGGTCTGGCAGGCATATTGAGTTTATCTTTGTGAGAACCCTAGTAAAGAATCCAGCCATGCAGTACCTGAGCTTCTGACATCTAACTTTATAGTATATAAAATGAATACACTATCAAGATGATAAAGACTTTCTCTTATTAATTTAATTAGGTTTATTTATTTTATTTGTATGAGTGTTTTGCCTGCATAGTGCCATAAGAAGGCATCAGGTCTTCTGGAACTGGAGTTATCAGTTGTTGTGAACAATCATGTGGGTGCTGGGTACGTAACCCAGGTCTTCTGCAAGAATAGCAAGTGCTCTTAACCACTGAACCATCCCTCCAGTCCCGTCATAGCATACTGTCAAGTTCACGGTCAAGTACCCTTTAGCTTTCCTTTATCAAAATAGTATTGGCATTCTCTCATGTATATTTCACAAGCACTTATGTATTTATATATGTATAAACATAGATCTACTGGAAATCTAATTGAGATTTCACTTAATATATAGATAGTTTGGGGTTGCTGCCTTTGCAACAGTTTCGAGGGTATTTGTGTTGTTTGTTTGAGGTGAAATCTCCTGATGTAACCCAGGCTGACTTAGAACATAGGATCCTCTTGCCTCAGCCTCCTGAGTACTAGAATTACAGCCTGAGCCACCGTGTATGGTTTGAGTCTTTTGATCTTTGGGGAGATTGAGTCACTGTTTATTTAAGTCTTTAAGTTCAGCAGTCTTATAGTTTTCTCATACAGGTTTGCTTGTCTGTTGTCAAATTTATCCCTAAGTATTTTGTTCTGTGTTATATATGGTATTTTTATTGTACTTTCTAACTGTTCACAGTTAATATATATATATATATTATATATATATATATACACAGTTACTATTAATGTATATTTATACATTGACCTTGTGGTTTTTGATAACATGTTCTATCAGATTTATTTGTGTAGTATTTTTTTTTAATTTTCTTGGGGGCTTTCTATGGTATATGCATATGTGTCTGTCTGTGTATGGGATGTGTGGTACATTGCCAGAGATTGATTTCCAGGGTCATTCTCATTGCTTTCCATCTTTTTTGAGACTCTTTACTGAACTTGGAACCATTTCTGCTAGTCTGGCTAGCCAGCAAACTCTTGGAGCACACCTTTCTCTGCCCAGCCTGGTTTCTCTGGAAGAGCAGTCAGTGTTCTCTATGTTATGTTTTTCAAAGTGTGTTAGTATTTATCCAGTATTTCCAGGTCTTAGTCGCCAAAGAGTTTTAGTTCATTTTCTAGACTGCTGTATTGCTAGCTAGAAAAAAAATTAAAGCTATGTGTTTTAACGGCTAAGTTTCTTTATTAGTGTGTATGTCAGGTTTGTACTGCAAGTATTTTTGCCCCTAGAACCGTCCTGCTGGCCCTTAAAGGTTGACTCTAGCATACGGAAATACTGAGTATCAGCTGAAGTATGAAACTACTTTTTCCGTAGTCTTCTATTTAAAATTCTATTTTTAAACAACTCTTGTTCAACAAGTAGATCCAGAACCAGGTTTTCCTGTCTGCTTTCTGAGGAAGCAAAAATTGCAGAAAAATTTTCAAGAACAAAGCCAGTGGTTGCTATAGTAAGCCAGGAACTTCCTGTCGGTGGCTCTGCCGACTGGAGGGAAGGGAACCATTGCATGCCACTCTAATTTGCCACAGTTTTCTATTTTTGAAAGCTGGAAGCTGTGGGCTGCAAACAGATTGGTTCCTCCTATTTGGTTTATTTAAATAAATAACAATTGAAAAATCCTTACTAGCTGTATACTTTGTGACAGTTGTGGTATAGTGGAGTTGAGCTTTGACACTTTACATTCAGCTCCTTTGGGAGAAAGCCCTTTCTCTCAGCCTTAGTGGCCTGCCCCAGTTTAGTCTTCCTGCCCTCAGAGACAGCATGGATTGTGGAGTCGGTTTAACAGTTGAGTTTGGGTCTCTGGGTCTGCCACCTGCCAGCTGTTTGTGGACAGTTGTGCTCTGCACCACAGTTTCTTTATCTGTAAGAGCTGCAGAATGGAATAGCTAAACAATGTGTGTGTCATAAGATATTTTCTTACTTTGTTTTGTTTGTTTTTTAAGACAGGGTTTCTCTGTGTAGCCCTAGCTGTCCTAAAACTCACTCTGTAGACCAGGCTGGCCTTAAACTCAGAGATCCACTTGCCTCTGCCTCCCAAGGGCTAGGATTAAAGCTATGTGCTACCACCACCTGGCTGGTTATGAGCTACGTTTTTTGGTTTTCTAAATTTTAACCAAATCTCAAAGTTGTAAGTAGAAGAAGATGTCAGAAAATAAAAATCAAAGTTGTTAAAGCATTCAGTAGTAATGGCAGCTATTTTTTTTACTTCTTTAACTTTTTTTTGAGCTATATCTTTTTCTCTGCTCCCCTCCCTTCCTTCCCTCTCTCCTTCTACCCTCTCCCATGATCCCCACACTCCAATTTACTCAGGAGATCTTGTCTTTTTTTTTTTTTAACCTCTCATGTAGATTAGATCCATGTATGTCTCTCCTAGGGTCCTCTTTGTTGCCTTGGTTCTCTGGGGTTGTGAATTGTAGGCTGGTTTTTCTTTGCTTTATCTCTAAAAGCCACTTATGAGTGAGTACATATTATATTTGCCTTTTGGGGTCTGAGTTATCTCACTCAATATGATGTTTTCTAGATCCATCCATTTGCCTGCAAATTTCAAGATTAATATGGCAGCTATTAACTATGCTTAATAGAAATATGCTCCATTTCTGCCTAAGCCTTTTTTTTTTCATACATTTTAAATTTTACAGTTTCTCTGGGTATAATTGTTCATGCCTATAACTTCAACACTTGGGAAGCAAAAACAGGATAATCTTTAAGCCAGCTTAGGCTATGCAGTGAGACACTGTCTCATAAAAATCATTGTTGGTTTTCTTCTCCTTTTAAACCTTACTGTCAAATTCAAGAATAAGCTAAGCTTAAAAAAAAGTCAGCATTAAAAAAAATATTACAGTTAAAGTGCTTAAACTACTTACTGAACAGCCGTGAGAACCTAAGTTCACTTGCTGTTGGTTTTGTTTTTACAGTGTGTGTGCACTCACAGGTGCATACATGGGGTAGGGGTGTGTATGTTGGAGGAGTTCACGTACATACACATGCCTGTGGAAGTCAGAGGACCGTCTTCTGCGTGATTCCTTAGGCACCTTCCACTTCTTGTTTGTAACAGGGTCTGTCATTGACCCAGAACACTGCCAAGCCAACAGACTTCACCTTCCTTCCTTTATTTTTTTTCTGGTTTTTCGAGACAGGGTTTCTCTGTGGTTTTGGAGCCTGTCCTGGAACTAGCTCTTGTAGACCAGGCTGGTCTCGAACTCACAGAGATCCACCTGCCTCTGCCTCCCAAGTGCTGGGATTAAAGGCGTGCGCCACCACCGCCTGGCTTTCCACCTTCCTTCCTTAAGAGCTCTTTCATCCATCTTAGATTCCTTTCTAGTCAAATCAAACACACACATACATGTGCACACACACAATCTAGGTACTGTCTCTGAAAGAAAATATATTCCTCTTTTACATCTGGTTTATTTCATTTAACACAATGATTTCTGATTCCATCAGTTTTCCTGAAAATTACATGATTTCATTTTTGTGTGTGTGTGGCTGAATAAAATTTCATTGTGTATAGTGTTCTATGTTGCATTTATCTGTTCATCTGATAGTGGACTTCTAGACTGGTTCCATTTCCTGGCCATTGTGAAGTGCAGCAATAAGCATGAATGTGCAAGTTTCTCTGGTCTGTGAGCTTAAGAGCCCTTTGAGTATACCCGAATATATCTGATACAGGTTATAGGATAGTTTGATGTTTCGGTTTTTTGGAAACCCTCCACACTGATTTCCATAATTGCTGTACAAAGTTGTCATTCTCACTAGCACTATTAAGGATTCTCTTTGCCAAAATCCTTGTCAGCATTTATTGTTGTTTTGTTTTCTTGATGATGGCCATTTTAACTGTGCTAAAACGGAATCTGAAGCAGTTTGAGTCTGCATTTCCCTGATGACTAAGGATGTTGAATACTTGTCAAGTATTTTTACTTCCTCTTTTGAAAACTGCATTCAGTTTGTTAGTCCATTTATTTATGTGTATTTCTTTACTTTTAGAGGTTTCTATTCTGGTGTTTTGTTTTGTGAGACAGGGTCTCACAATGTACTCCCGACTAACTTTGTAGATCAAATCGGCCTCAAACTCAGAGTTCTGCGTTTCTCTTCCTTCCAAATGCTGGGATTAAAGGCATGGACCACCATACCTGGTCTTATTTTTAATGGTTTCTGTTTGTTTGTTTAGTATGTATGGGTGTTTTGCCTGCATGTATATCTGTATACCATGTGAGTGCCTGGTACCTGGGGAAGTGAGTTCAGATCCCCTGGAATTGGATTAACAGACAGTTGTGAGCTGCCATGTGGGTTCTGGGAATTTCTGGGTCCTCTGGAAAAACAGTTGATGCTCTTAACTGCTGAGCCATCTCTTCAGCACCCTACTTTTAGGTTTTAGAAAAAGGGTTTCATGTAGCCCAAGCTGGCCTAAACTCTGTGTAGTTGAGGATAATCTTGAACTCTTGGTCCTTCTGCCTTTATCTCTCAAGTGCCTGGGAATACAGGTGTGAATTGCTACACCAGTTTATATGTTGTTGGGAATCAGACTCAGGATCTAGTTAGTGCATGCTAGTACCAACCAAGTTACATCCACAGCCATACCTATTTATTTTTATTGACTTTGTTCTGACAATTTTGTACACATATATAATGCATTCCAATTATGCTTATCCCTCTCTTCCTCTGTGTCCCATCCTTATCAAACCCTCTTTTCCTCCCTCTAATTCTCATTCCCATCTTCATGTCTTTTAATTTTTGTATCGTGACCCATTGAGTTTTACGAGGGCCATCTGAATGACCACAAGTGTGGAACTATCCAGCAGAGCCTGGTGGGCTCAATAGTGGGTACATATCTGAAGATGATGATGACCTCTTCCCCAGAATCCCTCAGTTTTTGGAAGGGAGGCTCATGAGGTCAAATATTGTGTAGGTCCACTGTAAGCAACCACAGCTTTTATGAGGTGATGGTTGGAATGGCTGTGCCTTGCCCAGAAGACAACATTTTACAGCCTTTCTCCTTGTCTCTTGTCATATCTTCTTCCATGATATTCCATGATAGTGAATGTTCCATTCAGGGCAGAGCATTCAGCTGTTTCCTCGTTCTCGGCCCCGGCAACAGCCAAGGGTCTCTGCATTCACTGCTGTTCCTAGCTAATGCTGAAAGCAGTGTGTCTGTGGGTGTGAACATGGACGGTTAGAAGGCAGTCTCATGCCGTGTACAGTAAGTTCTGCTCTAGGGCCTGTGACTTCCCTAGCCGTGCGTATTTGACTAGATTTAAAGAAGCAGTTGTAAGTTCCCTCCTGTGGAGTAAACCTGGGATCCAGTCCTAGAGCAGTTGGTTGCCCCCATGACAGTTGTGCTGCTCTTGCGACAGTGAGCACATCTTACCTGGTGAGTACTATGAGGACAAGATGTGCTTGAGGAGAAGGGTTCTTATTGTAGATGTGAGGGAGAGAACAGCCAGACATCTGAAGAGTCCAGAGCAGGAAGAGAAAGTAGTAAAAATCCTCAGTATTGGGATAAAGGTGTGAGCCACCACCATTTAGCTCTGTTTCTCTTTTAGACTCACAGAGAACAGGCTGCCAGTGCCCCCAAGTGCTGGGATTAAAGGTGTGTGCCACCACTGCCTGGGCTCTATGGCTAAACTAGTGGTTTAGCTCTGCACTCTGATCCTCAGGCCAGCTTTATTTGTTAGAGCACAAACAAAATATCACCACAGTGTATGCTTTTATTTAACTTTATTATTTTATTTAATTTTTATTTTATTTTAGTATATGGGTGTTTCATCTGCATATATGTCTGTGTTCCACATGTGTAGGGCTAGTAAAGGTCAGAAATGGGTATCAGATCCCCTGGAACTAGAGTTAGGGATCATTGTGACTCCCTGTAAGGATACTAGGACCTGAGCCTATGTCCTCTGCAAGAACAAGAAGTACTTTAACCTCTGAGACATCCCCCCATTTTTCTAGATTATTAAATAAGTTTTCAAAATGCATCCTAATAATCATCTATATTGATTAGAATATATAGTAATTCCCATTCTTTTATCTTTAATTTTATTGAGTCTTTTTTTATTAGTCTGTGAGGTTGTTAATTTTGTTTATTTTTTCAAAGAACCAAATTTTTGTTATTCTGTGTATTGTTCTTTTTTAATATTTTTATTTTTTGTGTGATGTGTATGTAATTGCTGGCATGCATGTACTATAGTGAGCATGCGGCACCAGACGACAACTTGGGGATTCAGTTCTCCCCTTCCATCTTATTAAGGCAGGGTTGCTTTTGTTTCTGCTGTGGCTTTTGCATGCTCCAAGCTAACTTGCCCATGGGTTTCTGGGTGATTCTTCTGTGTGTGCTTGTATTGTTCTTTTAATCTCCATAATTAATTTCTGCCCTGACCTTTATTATGTCTTACAATGTAAGAAATTTGAGATTTAGATTGTTTCAGGGTTTTTTTTTTAAAGCCCTGTGCTGCATTGTTCTGTTATTTATTTGTTTTTTGTTGGTTTTTTTTTTTTTTTTGTTTTTTCGAGACAGGGTTTCTCTGTGGTTTTGGAGCCTGTCCTGGAACTAGCTCTGTAGACCAGGCTGGTCTTGAACTCACAGAGATCCGCCTGCCTCTGCCTCCCGAGTGCTGGGATTAAAGGCGTGCGCCACCACTGCCCGGCTTCTGTTATTTATTTGTGATCTTTCTGTTGTTTTGTTTTTGAGACAGATTCTCACTTTGTAACCCTGGCTAGCCAGACACTTTTTATGTAGACTAGGTTGGCCTTGACTCATAGATAACTGTCTGTTCTCACTCCCAAGTGCTGGAAGTGAATAATGTATGCAACCATGCCTGGCTGATTTTTTTTTTAATATAAGCACTCATAATTGTAAACTTTCCTCTTAGAACTGCCTTAGCTGTATTTCAAATTTTGTAGTAAGTTTTGCTTTCATTTTCATTTGACTCGAGGACCTTTTTAATTTCCTCCCAGATTTCCTTACCAGTCATCCAAGAATAATTTGTTCAGTCTTTATATTTGTATAGTTTTTATGGTTTTCCAGTGACTTTCAGTTTTATTGTACTATGAGCTGATAAAATAGAAACATTATTTTTATTCTTTTGTATTTGTTATGACTCAATTTGTGATTTAGAATGTGGTTTGTTTTAGATAAGGTTCCATGGGCCATTGAGAAGAATGTAAGTCCTTTGTATTGAATGGAATATTTGTGTATCTGTTAAGTCCACTTGATCTGTGGTGTTTTCTGTGGTGTAGTTGAATGGTTGTTGAATTTTAGTTTCTGTAACCTATCTGAAGATGAGAATAGGATATTGGAATTGCCCATTATTAGTGTATGAGGACCTGTCTAATATTTTATGTCAATTACTGTTTGTTTTATGAAATTGGTAGGCTCAGCATTTGGCACGTATATACTTAACATTCGTCATACTTTTTCTTTTTTTTTTTTTTTAGTTTGTTTTTTGAGACAGGATTTTTCTGTGTAGTCCTGACCTCCTGGAACTAACTCTGTAGACCAGGCTGGCCTTGAACTCACAGATCTGCCTGCCTCTGCCTCCCTTAATTAGTTGTCCTTCTGTTGCTGTGACAAAATATTGACTGACATGAACCAGTTTTAGGAAGAAATAGCTTATTTTGGCTCATAGTCCCAAGATACAATCCACGCCCAGCAGCTTGAGTTTTAGTTGATTCTGGATATAGTCAAGTTGACAACCAAGATTAGCCATCAGAGCCTTAATCTTAAATCTCTTGTTTTTCTTTCTTTTTTTTTTTCTGGTTTTTGTTTGTTTTGTTGTCATTATTTGGTTGGTTGGTTGGTTGGTTGGTTGGTTGGTTGGTTGGTTGGTTGGTTGGTTTGTGTGTTTGATTTTTGTTTTTTCGAGACAGGGTTTCTCTGGCTGTCCTAGAACTAACGCTGTAGACCAGTTAGGCCTTGAACTAAGGGATCCACCTGCCTCTGCCTCCTGCGTGTTGGGATTAAAGGTGTGCACCACCACTGTATCTTGTTCTAACACATTTTTATTATGTGTAAGTAGCAGATGATCCTTATGGGATACTTGAGTAGTGTAGAAATCTAACTAGAATTGCTAACATTTTGAATATTTTTTTATTTCTCTATCAGTGTACATATACTTAATATTCAATGTGTTAGTTGGGTCCCTGAGAAACAGACAGTGGTGACCCTGGAGAGAACATGTTGGAGTGTTGGAGTGGACGCCTGGCAAAATCTGCCTGCCCAGGCTACCTGACAGGAGGGAAATGCTGAAGAAAGGGGTCTTCTAAAGAAGGAACAGTAGAATGCTCTCAAGCTGACCGTTTCCTCACAGCCCACAGTTCTTTTTATGTGCAGGAGGAGTATGTTCCTGTGGATACATGTGTGTTTATGTGTGTGTGTGGAGTCTGTGCAGGAGGAGTATGTTCAT
>NW_004949101.1:17213513-17285480 GCF_000317375.1 Microtus ochrogaster | reverse complement strand
TTGGATGTTATTCCTCAGGATTCATCACCTTGTTTTTTGAGACAAGGTCTCTTACTGACCTGGCCCTCACTGAACAGGCAAGGCTGGCTGTGTGCCCAGAGATCCTCCTGTCCCCACCTCTCCAGCACTGGGAATGCATATAACTACCGAATTTGGCTCTTCTATGTGGGCTCTGGGGAATCAAAGTCCAGTCCTCATGCCTAGACAACGGACACTACCAATGGAGCCATGCTCTCACCTGAGTCTTTTTCATTAAGAGGAACGTACTTGGTATCTTTGTGTCTCCAGTTGCCACAAAATTTTGTGTCCTGCATTTTCTAACACATGCACTTATTTTGAGGCTTCATCAATTTGTAAAATGTATATGTAACATTCCGACAAGAACTTAGCTTATATATCTGTTCCCTAGGTTTCTCTAAGTTGTCCATATTAATAAAAGCATAGCAATGAACATCATTGTGTAAGGTTCTAAACTTGATAGGATTGTTTTCAGTAGGTTCTCAGAAGTAAATAGACTGAAGAATATGAAGGCTCTGGGGCCTTTATATGGAAAGGATAGCTGTGTGTGGCGTTCATATGTCAATAAAAGGAATAAGCAACTTGTAGCATCAGGACCTCGTAGACTTTTTGTTCTTGTTTTAAACGTTGAGACAGGGTCTCTAGCCCAGGCCTGCCTTAAACTCCCTGTGTAGCTCAAGATGACCCTTCAGCTTCTGATCATCTTGCCTCTGCCTCTCAAGTCTTAGAATTATAGGTGTGAGTAAGTCACCACACTATGCATGCTGGGGGCTCATGTGAATTGAACTGTATCCCCTCAGTAGCCTTTGATCCCTATTTGTAAATTAAAGGATATATTAATTCAGTTCATTATCATCATGATGTGTGAACGTGGCGACATTCAGGCAGACATCTTGATTACAAGGCAATAGGAAGTGAATTCAGACACCGGGCAGTATCTTAAGCATAGGAACCTCAAAGCCTACCCCTGAAGCAACACACTTCCTCCAACAAGGCCACACCTACTCCAACAAAGCCACACCTCCTAGTAGTGCCACTCCCTATGAGCTTACAGGGGCAATTACATTTGAACTACCATATGGTTTTTGTTGTTGCTCTTCTTTGTTATTGTCTTTTTTGTTTGAGACAAGATCATGCTATGTGGGTAGGTAGGCCAGCATGATCAAACTTGTGATCCTCCTGCCTCAAGCTTTCCAAGTGCTGGCATTACAGGTATGCACCATTACACCTGACTAGATATTATTTCATTAGATATTTGTTTGATTATTTTAGTTGTCTATGATTTGAAAGAAAACATTTAATCCAAGCTGTCTAAAAGAAAAAAAAATGAGGCTTAAAGAGATGCATAGATTTATCCTGGGTCACTTAGCCTGAAAATAGACTTCTGTCTAGTGCAGGCCTGAAAAGCCGTGACACAGACATCTCAAGGCAGGAAAGTTCTTTGTTCTAGGGCACTGTCCTGTGATTTATGAGATGTTTAGTGGCATCCCAGGCCTTGACCTCCCCACATGTCAGTGACACAGTCCTCATGCCTTCATATATGGTGTTCAAAACCAACTTTAGACATTGCCTGCTGTTGCCAATGGCTAACGGTACACGAACAACTCTACAGCAACACAGTCCAAGCTTTTGAACAAGCAAGCAGTGCCAAGACCTGCTTGGAACGGCCAATTTCTTGTGAATTCAGTTCTCCCGAGCTCCTTAGTGTTCAGAGCTATTAAGATGGCACTGCTCTATAGTTCCTAGAATTGTAAGCATGCCTTTATGAGATAACTTGTAAGGGTGCTGACTTCCCTAGAACAACAGCCCATGGTATTTAAATAAGTTATTTTATGTCTCTCGTGCCCCTCTTTGGTTGTAGTTGGCACAGCTTGGGGGAGTCCCATTGTTAAAACTAGTACCTGGACATAGGCGTACAAATGTCTGTTGAGTTGACTGCTTTCAGCTCTTAAAACTGAAATCGTGGATCATACAGAATTTCTGTCATCCAGGAATTTTTTTTTGAGGGACTACCACAATGGTTTTTTGTAGTGAATGAACTAGTTTACATTCTTCCCAGCAGTGTTGTTACTTTGTTTTCTTTCATGTGTATGAATATCTCCTGCATAGATGTCTGTGCACCAAATGTGTGCAGTGTCCGAGGAGCCCAGAAGAGAGCATTGTCTCTCCAAGAACTGGAGTTACAGGTTTTTGTGAGCAACCAAAGGGGTGCTGGGAACTAAACTCCAGTCCCCTAGAAGAGCAGCAAGTGCCCTTAACCACTGAGTCATCTCGCCAATCCTGCAAGGTTGTTTATAATAGCTTCCATAATTCTTCCATAATTACATTTATACTGTTAGACTTTTTAGTAAACTTTTTTTGCTTGTTTTTTCATTTATTGAAAATAGATTTTTTTCCATACAATATATTTTAATTATAGTTTCTTCTCCCCCAACTCCTCCAACACACCTCCACTCCCATCTGAATCCATATCCTCTCTCTGGCTAGAAAACAAACAAGCATCTAAAGAATAATAATAAAATAAAAACAAATCAGAATAGAACAAAACAACAAACAGAAGAAAAAGAGCCAAGGAAAAACACAGAAAACACATATAGGCCAGAGACATGCTTTTGCACACACGGGACTCCCATAATTAAAAAAAAAATACACAACCAGAAGCCGTACTATATATGTGCAAAGGATCTGTAAAGTTGGGGGAGGGGGCTACAAAATATTATGAGACAAAGAAACTTCAAGATGTGTGTTCCATCTGCTGATGGGCGTGGGCCTGCCCTTCAGAGTGGTTTGTATCTCCAGTCAGTCTTCCATTGGAGAAAACTATTTTTTCTTTTGCAGGTGGCTTCCAGTTCAAGATAGCTTTTTGAGACTTGTGCCTCATTCTCCTCTCAGCACAGGAAAGCCTCTCTGTTGTCGCAGTCTGAGTTCTTACGTGCATCGGTCCTGCTGTGTTTAGAGGCCTTGTTTTCATGGTGTCCTTCATCCCTCTAGCTCTTACACTCCTTCCACCTCCTCTTCTGCAGGGTTCCCTGAGCACGGACAGGAGGGATTTAATGGAGGCATCCCATTTAGAGCTGAGTGTTCTGAGGTCTCTCACTCTCTAGACATTGTCTGGCTGTGTCTCTGTATTTGTTCCCATCTACCGCAGGAGGGTGTTTCCTGGCTGAGCAAGGCACAGACCTGAGTCTTGCAGAATATCATTAGGGGTCATTTTGTTACTACGTTCCTTTAGCATACAGTAGTATTTGGTTTTCCCCTAGGTCCCTGGCCTGCCTAGTCTGAAGTTTTGGCTATAGCAGTGGTCAGGATGGGTTCCATCTAATGGAGTGGGCTTTAAACCAGATCAGATACTAGTTGATTAATTCCACAAGCTTTGTATCACCATTGCACTAGCACATCTTATAGGCAGTTCGCTTTTCTAGATTGAAAGATTTTGGTGTTTACCTTTCTTCTTTGGTAGTTTACAGAGGCCCCTCCAGTACCATGAACACTAGTACATACATATGAAGGCTCTAGGTTGGCACAAGCTCAACTTCTTTGTGTTCACTGGGTTGTATAGGTGTGCTGCCTTCAGTCATAGGACCTTAAAGTCAGTTTTTAGAGAGCAGCCAATAGCTTTGGCAATAGCCTGTGTTGTTTAGGGGTTCTCACAGGGCCCCTTTGACCAACAGCTAGGTAAGATGGGAGCCATTCCCTGTACTGGAAGCTTCATGTGGTGATGAGAGTTGGGCCTGTGTCACTCCTGTTACTTGGCAATTTCATTTAGATCACCTTCATATGTGGTTATATTGTAAGAAGCTTTTACTATATTAGGTTTCAGTACAACCCCTCAAATGGATGTTAACTTTAACCGTCCCTTCCCATAGTCCCTCTTTAATGCCCCCCTTCCTTTCCCATTCCATTTAATCCTTCCATTCATCCCCCCAATCTTCCATCAGTCCATAACTATCCCCTTCCTAGGGAAATCTATTTCTGCCCCTTAGTCCCTTACTCTATATCTAAACTGTGGTTAAACAGATTATAATTTGCTTATCAAAGACTTAACAGCTAATATCCATATATAAGCAAATGCATAGCATATTTATCTTTCTGGATCTGGGTTACCTCGGGATGATTTTTTTTTCTTGCTCCGACTATTTAATGATTCTCTTTTTTAACAGCTGAGTAATATTTCATTGTGTAAATGTACTATATTTTTCTTATCCATTCATCCATTGACAGACATCTAGGCGTTGTTTTCAGTTTCTGGTTATTATGAATAAAATAGCAGTTAACATGGCTGACCTAGTGTCTCTGTAGTAGGATAAAGTGTCCTGTGGGAATATGCTCAAGAGTTTTATAGTTGGGCCCTGAGGTAGATCAATTTCCATCTTTTTGAGGAATCACCACATTGATTTCCATAGTGGCTGTACAAGTTTGCACTCCCACCAGCAATGAATGAATGTTGTTCCACATCCTCACCAGCATGAGCTGTCATTTTTTTTTATTGATCTTGTTTGTTCTGACTGCTGTAAGATGAAATCTCAAAGTAGTTTTGATTTGCAGCTTCCTGATGACTAAAAATGTTGAACATTTCTTTAAGAGCTTCTCAGCCATTTGTGTTTCCTCTTTTGACAATTCAGTTTAGATCTGTACTCCATGTTTTTAATTGGGTTACTTTTCTCTGATGAACAGTTGTTTTTTAGTTCTTTATATATTTTAAATATTAATCCTCTGTTGGATATGTAGTTGGTAAAAATACTTTCCCTGTCTGTAGTCTGCCACTTTGTCAGAATTATGTGATCTTGCCTGCAGAAGTTTTTTTTTTTCAGTTTCATGAGGTCCCATTTATTAATTGTTGTTCTTAGTGTCTGTGCTATCAGTGCTCTGTTGAGAAAGTCTTCTCCTGTGCCAGTGAGTTCAAGACTATTCCCCACTTTCTCTTCTGTCAGATTTAGAAGAAAGAGTAAATGAGTCAGAATGAAGAAAAACTGCTCACTTTCATTTCCAGGTGTTATTGACTAACTGAAATACTTGGGCGACATGGGAGGTGAGAAAATGCCTGACGTACAAGCTCCTCGTGTTGCCTTTTCCTTTGTACCCTCAGTTCTCCAAGGTAGCACTGGAATTTAATAGAACAGATGAGTAAGAGTGTTTCCCTGCTTTGAAATATCTTGGACTATCATTGCTTTACAAGTCAAGCTTACCATCAGTTTACTTAATATGCATTCCAGGAAGAGATTAAGAAAGTACTTTCTTTGGTGATATTACTAGCCCAAAATTGCTCTGATCAGCTACAGAATTTAAATTTCCCCAGGGCTTGCTGCCAAACCTGATGATCTAAGTCCAATCCCTAAACCCAACGGAAGGAGAGAGAGCTGACTCCCACAAGTTGCCCTCTGTCCTACACATGGGTACTTGGCATGTACACACACACACACACACACACACACACACACACACATCAGTCTGTGAAAACTTTTCCTTCCCTCTACGCCCACTTTTCACTGAAAAGTTGAGAACCTTGGTGAGTGTTTTCTGACCTCTCTGACATGACAGGGAGCAAATGGGAATCAGTGAAGTTATACTTCCTGTGCCTTAATTTCTCAGTTATTGTATAAGGTTTTCTTTTTCTAGAAAGAGACTGATGTGGAATGAGAATGGATTCTCATCAATAAAAGCAGAGCTGTAAGTGGGTCATCTGACTCTGCTTTTGTGCTCCACATTCACATGGTTATAAAAGGCCTTTCATGAGTTTTCTAGGCTTCCACTGCTGTCAGACTCTCCACAGGCATTGTGAAAGAATTAAGCTACCCACCCCTCCCCCATGCTGGTCGCATGGGCTCTTTCTGGGGCTATTTACAGACTACTTTAGCTCAGCAGGAACTGCTAACACTGAATCATGCACTTCTTTGAGATTAGTGTCATAACCACCAAAGATGTCTGCTGATATCTAATAGAGTGGCTTGCAACCTAAATTTTACCAAATTATTAAGCCATGACTTATTTGTATTAAAATCACTTAGATATAAAATTTGTCTATAGGTAATTTCTGTTATCAGTTGGATTAGAAATTTATGAAAACTTCAGATAACCTAGGTGCATACTCAGAAATTAAAAAGAAACTTGTCTGCTGATGAGATGGTACACATCTATAATCTCAGTACTGAGGAGACGGAAGGAGAAGGATCAAGGCTGACCTAGGCTATATAGTGAGCTCTTGTCTCAAACAAACAAACAAAAACCAGGAAGAGTTACAGCACTGTTCAACATTGAAATAGTTGTTATTTCAGGTTTTTTGCTGTAGGAGTAGCAATATCAAGGAAAGTATAGAATTTAGAAGGGATCTTTGGTAAAGTATTTGTAACATAACTGAGTAGTAAAGTAGCTGTAAAAGTTTGACTTCTGGGGGCTGAGAGGTGCCACCTACGTACTGTTCTTTCAGAGGACCCAATGTTGATTATTAGTACCAGCACTAGATAGCTCACAGCTGCCTGAAACTCCAGCACCTCCTTCCCGCCTCAGTGAGTACTGCACTTGTGCACAAACCCAGGCACAGACCACACAACACATTACATTTAGTTTAGAAAATAAAACCTTTATTTGTTTTTGTTTTTGTTTTTTGTATTTTTTATTCTGTTTTGTGAGACAGGGTTTCTCTATGTAGCCCTAGCTTGTCATGGAACTCACTATATAGAACAGGCTGGCCTCAAACTCAGAGATCTTCCAGATTCTGCCTCCCAAGTGTTAGGATGAAAAGCATGTATCACCATGCCTGGCCCCAAAACAATAAAATCTCTTTTAAAAGTTATTTACATTTTATTGGCATCTGCATTCTGTTGATGTTATACTATAACTATACAAAGTTGGCCATACTGATTTTTCAAAGTTATTTTAGCCACCTTTATATTCTAAATTACCTGTCATCCACTTCTGTCAGTGCTGCACTCTGATTCAGCAACTTAGCCATTCTCTTACCAGTGCACTGGTTTTTACTATTCTAATTTCTTATTATAAAGGCAAAGATCTCTAGTGTTTGCTAAACATGAATAGAAGCCACTTTGGTTTATTTCTGACTTTCAGAGGAATGTTCTCAGTGTTTCCCTGTTAACAATAATTATGTGTTATTTTATTGGCTGGTTGATGGATTGGTTTTGTTGTTGTTGGTTTGCTTTGGTTTGGTTTAGTTTTTCCAGACAGAGTCTCTCTGTATAGCCCTGGCTGTCCTGGAACCTTTTTAAAGGAATTTTTCTTCTATTCTTATAAGAATTTTGAGAAATCTTAAATTCATATTCTTTTATCTGTTGTATTTCCACATCTACTAAATATATGATCTTTAATTTGGGTTAATTGTATTGTCTTTGTTTCATTTCTGTTTCTTTGATAAAATACCTTGACAGAAAGCAATTTAGGAGAGAATGGGTTTATTTTAGCTTATAATTCCATGTTATAGACTATCATTATGGGGCAGTCTAGGCAGGAACTTCAAATAGCTGGTCATAGCACCAGCAGTCAAGAGCAGAGAGAAATGAACGTATGTTCTCAGCTCATTTCTCTGCTTTTAAGCAGATCAAGGTCCAGTATGCCTAGGGAATGGTGCTACCCATAGTGGGCTGGGTCTTCCCAGATCAATTAACTTAATTAAAACAGTTTGCAACAGACATGCCCACTGACCAATCTAATGGAGACAGTTTTTTTGTTGATACTCTCTTCTCTTCCTAGCTTATTATAGATTGTACTAGGTTGAGGTCTCAGTTAGCTTTCTATTGCTGTGATAAAACACTGACCAAAAGCAACTTGGGCAGGAAAGGGTTTATTTTACTTACGCTTCCAGGCAATAGCCCATCACTGAAGGAAGTCAGGCCAAGAACCTGGAAGCAGAAACTGACTAAGAGACCATGGAGGAATGCTGCTATCTTGCTCCTTATGGCTTTATTTAACCTACTTTTTTGTAGCACACAGGACCTCTAACCCGGGGTCCTATCACCATGGTGAACTATGCTGTTACTCATCAGTCATCAATCAGAAAATGGACAACAGTCTTACCTACAGGCCAATATGATATGGACAGTTTCCCAACTCAGATTCCCTCTTCCAAAATGACTCTAGCTTGTGTCAAGTTGACTTAAAACTAGCCAGCACAGTTCGCAATTAAAACTAACCAACCAAGCCAGGTGGTGGTGGCGCACGCCTTTAATCCCAGCACTCGGGAGGCAGAGGCAGGCGGATCTCTGTGAGTTCGAGACCAGCTTGGTATACAGAGCTAGTTCCAGGACAGGCTCCAAAGCCACAGAGAAACCCTGTCTCGAAAAACTAAAAAGAAAAAAACAAACAAACAAAAAAACTAACCATCACATATATTTATAGACTTTAGATTAAAATATCTTTTTAAAACATCATTAAATATCTTAGATACATTCAAATTGATCATGATTAACTTTTCTGTATTTTACATTCAATTTGATTAGTTTTCAAATCATTTGTCTTAACTTTTGATAATATTAGTTGTTTCATATACTGTGTCTAGATGCTTCTAGTTTGTATTTATCTTAATTTTGCCTTCTGTTTTTAAGTTTATGTATGTATGTCTGATATTTCACTTTAATAGGCATGTGCTGGAATTTACCTTTCCCAGATGATTTAGTGATTCTCACTTTTTTTTCACGTCTTGATTGCCTTCCAAACACCTTCTCTCATTGTCATTTTTTGGTGTTAGGTCTAACCCAGAGCTTTCTTTTGGGTGGGGTTTTTTTTTGTTCATTTTTTTTTTAAACAAGGCTTCTCGCTGGGCGATGGTGGCACACGCCTTTAATCCCAGCACTCGGAAGGCAGAGGCAGGTGGATCTCTGTGAGTTCGAGACCAGCCTGGTCTACAGAGCTAGTTCCAGGACAGGCTCCAAAGCCACAGAGAAACCCTGTCTCGAAAAACCAAAAAAAAAAAAAAAAAACATATATATATATATATATATATACACACACACACAAAAAAAAACAAGTCTTCTCTCTGTAGCCCTGGATGTCCTGGAGCTTGCTCTGTAGACCCAAGTGCTGGGACTAAAGAGGTGCACCACCACCGCCCAGCTGGCCTAGGATCTTAAAGAGTGCTAAGACAAGAGCTCTGCTGCTGTGCCCTTCCTTTTTGTTATTCTTGTTTTGTTTGATTTTTCAAGACAGGATTTCTATGTGTAGCTTTGGAGCCTATCCTGGAACTCACTCTGTAGACCAGCCTGGCCTCAAACTTACAGAGATCTCCTGCCTCCACCTCCTGAGTGCTGGGATTAAAGGCGTGTGCCTGGCGCCCTTCCATTTTTATTAAAGTATCCAGATCTGGAAAGCAACCGTATATTAGCTAAAATTTTCTAAGATTTTTCTTCCAGTTTATGGCTTGTCTTATTATTCTACCTATTCTGTTTTTTAAAATGTTGTTTTATACCAGGTGGATCTCTGTGATCTCAGGACCTGCCTGGCCTGCATTGTCAGTTCTAGGTCAGTCTATGTAAAGAGATCCTTTCTCAAAAAAAAAATAAAAAAATAAAATAAAATAAATGAATAAAATACTGTTTCTAAATAAAATTCACATTGTTGTGCAGCTATCACCACCATCTGTATCTAAAATTTCTCCATCCTCTTCAGCTGTGCCTCTGTACCCATTAAATACTGACTCTCCATTCCTTCTTCCTCCATTCCTTCTTCCCAGCAGCCCTAGCAACTATTGCACTTCCTGATTATGATTTTTACTACTCTTAGATTGCACAGTATTTGGCCTTTCTTGCCTGACTTTCTGTTTGTTTTTGTCTGTGTATAGATTTGCAGTTCTGGGAATCTAACTCTGGCTTGCTCTACCATTGAACTACACTCAGTGTATAACCTATAACTAGACAAACAAAACTGAACAGATACCTGCACCGCAAACACTTTCCTGATTGAGCCCTTTACCCAGCCTCAAGCTTTCTAGTTGTAGATCTCACATTTAAACTCATTTGAGCTAGTTCATATGTATAATTAAAAGTAAGAGTCCAATTTTACTCCTTTTCATATGATTATAGTTTTCAAGGCGCTATCCTCCTCTACTGTTTGTGTGTGTATGCGTGTGTGTCTGTAGAACACCCGTCAATGTTGGATTTTCCTCTTACTATTTATTTGTTTGTTTATTTTGAGACAATGTTTCTCACTGAACCTGGAGCTCTCTGATTTAGTTAGACTGACTGAAAACATCTGGGTTCGATCCCCAAAACTAAAAAATCATAAATACATAAATATAAATTCAGGCACATGCCCTGAGTCATACTAAGTGAAAAAATCCAGAGAGAGGTCACATATTACAGGATTCCCAACAATAGTAAAACTCGGAGTCACAAAGTACAATGGCAGTTGCCAAAGCCTGGAGGAAAAAGTGTTGGAGACCTTCCTTAGAAGCACTTCAGCAATCTCATTATTCTGTTTTCTCTCACCGCATCTCTGTTCCCCTCCCACCCTCTCTCGGTGGCAGCTATCAGTTTTCTACTTAACATTCACCTACTTCTTTTTGTTTGTTTGTTTGTTTGGTTGGTTGGGTTTTTTGTTGTTGTTTTGTTTTTTGTTTGTTTGTTTTTGTTTTTTCAAGACAGGATTTCTCTGTGGCTTTGGAGCCTGTCCTGGAACTAGCTAGCTCTTGTAGACCAGGCTGGCCTCAAACTCACAGAGATCTACTTGCCTCTGCCTCCCAAGTGCTGGGATTAAAGGCGTGCGCCACCACCGCCTGGCTTCACCTACTACTTGTTGTGCTGGTCAGATGTCTCCTGTCTTGCTTACTTATTGCTGCATTTGTAATTGATCAGCTGTCTCTGTCCCTCCCTTGGCTTTTTGCTTGACTTCCATGGCAGCTGCTCTGTCATTGCCTGTCTGCTGGTCTGCCCCTTCTGTAGTACTGCACCTTCTGCATATCCAGAACTAAGTTCATCCGTCACTTTCCCTGCTGTATGCCCCCATACTTGGTCATCCTTCTACCTGTTGCATTGTTATCCACTTACATCCAACACATGGGTCTTGCCCACCTCCAACATCACATTAAGTCTTTAATTCTGTCAATTCTAACACCTATCAATTCTTATTCTGCCCAAGACAGTCTTAACCTCCCCTAGTTCCTCTTTCTTTAATGGCTAGATTCCTTCTGAAGGCTTTGGTCAGTGACTCCCCTAAGTTTACACTCAGCCAGTTGAACCTTGTTACAATCTTCTTGTTAACTGTTCTAAACTCTGTATTGTTCTGTGTCCATTCCCTAACACTCTTATTGGTATCTCCCAATTGTTCACTTCTATGTCAGAACTCTTTATTATTGAGGAAAACCAAAAAAATCTTTTGTTGTAGCAACAGTCCTTTGGTGATGTAATGGCTGCCTTGTCTTTGCCTCATGTAAATTATATTCCCTTTGTGTCATCGTCTCAGACACTAGTCTGTTGTGTCCATGTTTGTACTGAGATCCTGCTTGATGCCTGTGTTGGAGGTGTGTACTTTGAGAATGACATGGTCATTGCCATCTTGAAATCTGAGCTACTATTGTTACCCCTGGAATGTTCACCTAAAATACCAGTCACCACTCCCCTGTCCCAGATGCATATAATCCTGGCCCAACTACACATAGTCTTGTGGGATTTAAGAGTATACAGGAGATGGAAGTTTGGCTGAGGTTGAGATTTCCTGATTCATCACCAATGTCAGGAGTAGGGCTTATTCCCTGGTGCCCACTGCCTAATAGTCCCCCTTGCTCCTAGTCCACGTGTAAGCCTTTCTTTGGTCTGTTGGGTGGTCTGCAATCAGTAGGTGTTTCTGTGCTTCTTCCCAACTTGTTGTCACAGGTGGTACCAGACAAGTATTTTAAGCTTTGAAGTTCTGACTGCCTACAAGCTGCCTGGTCCTTCTCTTGGCTAACCCGTGTGCTTCAAGTTTTGCTGAAAATACCTCTGTAGTTTACACTTCCTTTACTTCATTTTAGTATTTATTGGCTACCTTTTTAGACAGGTTATAATAATTGAGGATTTGAATAGTTTATTTGTGCCTCACTGCAGGTTAATGAAGCCCTTGATAATAGTGTTCAATTCCCAGCACTCACATGGCAGCTCACAGCTGTCTGTAACTCCACTTCCAGGGAATCTGATACTTTCATGCACATAAAATAAAGTTAAACAAATCATAAAAAAAAAAAAATGAGCCTCTGCTCTGGGTCTGAGGAGCTGATACCGAATGGTGGTGAAGGAAGGCTCAGACGGGGCAGTTTGTCGTATTCAGCTCTGTGTTCTTGGAGGGCAGCAGATGAACTGGCCTCCTGAATCGGAATGTCAGGGATAATTTCTCCATCTCTATATAATGATTAGGTTGACAAACTCTAGTATGTTAAATATTTCACAAACTTATTTTTGTCTGTGTATGAAGGGATTGAAGAGAATTTTTTAAAAAAAATTTTTTTTTTTTTTTTTTTTGGTTTTTCAAGACAGGGTTTCTCTGTATCTTTTTTGGAGCCCGTCCCGGAACTAGCTCTTGTAGACCAGGCTGGCCTCGAGCTCCCAGAGATCCGCCTGCCTCTGCCTCCCAAGTACTGGGATTAAAGGCGTGCGCCACCACCGCCCGGCTGAGAATTTTTAAAAATTTATGCTCAATAAAAGATGTCATATGTAAAAAAGAGTTGTTTGTACACATAAGGCAACAATGGCCTTACAGAATTATATGTTTTAGAAAAGCCAGAGTCCCAAGAGAATTCAAGTTCATAATGGTTTATTTTATTTTTTCCCTTTATATGAGGTGTGTCTAAGCTGGCGACTGATGAGCTTTCCTCAGTCACTCTCTGCCGTATTTGTTGAGGCAGGGTCTCTCAAATGAACAGACTCACCAATGTGACCAGTCTAGCTTGTCAATTTGCTCTGGGAACCCCCAAATCTCTGCCTCCTGAGTTCCGAAACTGCAGGTGGCCACTGCATTCACTTGCCATGTAGGTGGGTTCTGGGGATCAGAAACTCTGGTCCTCACAGTTGCGAAGCTTTATTTCATTGAGTCATCTCCCCAGCTCTCCAATTATTTATTTAAAAACAACAACAAATACAAAAACTCGTAAATCATAAACTTTTGGAAATTTGAGTACATAATACCAAGCGAGCACACTTTGGGGGATGAATCATGAAATCTGTCCACTTCCTTAGTATATCAAATATAGTGGCACACACACTGTGTTCGTTCCCTTGTTTCTCCACATCCAAAGAGCCAGCCAAAATGTAGTCCTTACCCATTACAAAAACATTTCTAGCTGATTTTAAACTTTTTCTTACATATACATAAGATTGATCAATTATCAAAATTCAACACTTAAATAATAAAATAAACCCAGATGTCATATCAGTGACAACTAATATGAACAAAAGTAATATGATAAAAAAAACCAAGGAAATTTTGGGGGGAAAAAAACCCCGAAACACCCATGGCTGTCGTCTTGGTTTCTTTCCCTGTTGTGAGTAGACAACCACCACCACACTGCCCCTGAGGAAAGCAATTAAGCAAGGTTTATTCTGGCTCACAGACTGAGATTATAGCCCATTAAAATGGGGATGTCACAGCAGCAGGAGCTCCAGGCTGCAGCACGAGTTCCCATTGTTCTTAATAATAAAAACCCAGAGTCAGATATAAGGGTTAATGACGAAAGATCAGAGAAGCAGAGCACTGAGCCCTTAGAGAGTTCTTACCGCTACCAATGCTCAGACCAAAGGGGCAATCCTATCACTATGAATCCTTAGACTGCTGCTGTCTCTACAAAACCTCAGACAGCATCTCTATGATCTACAAATCCTCAGACTGAATCAGAGCTCCTGTCTCTTCCCGCTTTATAGTCTCTCTCCGCCCATCCATATCACTCCTATCTCCACCTCCCTAGTGCTGGGATTAAAGGCCTGTGATCCCAAGTACTGGGATCACCTTTGTGTGAGCTCTGTTTCTCTTTTAGACAGATTTAATCTCAGGTAGCCCAGGGTGGCCTTGAACTCATAGAGATCCCTCTGTCTCTGTCTTTTAAGTGCTGGGATTAAAGGTGTGTGCCACCACTGCCTGGCCTCTATGGCTAACTAGTGGCTTAGCTCTGCACTCTGATCTTCAGACAAGCAAAATATCTCAACAGGGGCAGCTGATCACTGTACTCACAGGCAGGAAGTAGAGAGTGATGAATGCTTGTTCAGTTCACTTTCTCCTTTTCATACAGTTCAGAATCCTAGCCCTGGGAATGGTGCCACCCACAGCAAGCAGGTCTTCCATTCATTTAACCTAACCAATATCATCATTGATGGGCACACTGAAGGGTCCATCTTCTAGAGTCTGGATCTCATCACATTGATAACAGAGATAACACCACAACTGTGCTTTTCCCAAGACTGACTATTTTCCAAATGCTCTTAAAATTCAAACTCAGCAGAGCAAACCTGACACATTTTCTATGGGTGTAAATGAAGGTCTGCTTTCCACTCTTCCTTTTTTTCATTTTCCCTGGGATTTACTAGTGTGGCTTACAGGTTGTGGTCCTGGGGTAGACCAACAATAGCTGTCACTTGACAGAAAGGCCAAAAATCCTGTAATTGTCCAATCTCCAAGACTGGATGTCTCAGCAGTCCCAGTCCGTTGCTAGAATCCTGGAGGATTCCTAAAGAGCTGTTGGTCTTCAATCTGTGTTAGAATCCCAAAGAAGTAGGTTCTAATACCAGCGAAGGAATGCCTCAGCAACAGGACAAATGAACTTGCCAGCAAGGGTAAGGGCAAGCAGATTTTATTTGATTCCAGATGTAATCAGGTTGACAACCAAGGTCAGTCATCAAACACCTGTACCACCAAGCCATCTTGTTGGTCCCTATCTATTAATTTTGGATATAAATAGCATTTTAATGGTAAATAACATCAGTATATTTTTGTTCATATACTAAAGAACACATGCAGTTTACTAGAATACAGTATTTGTTTATGGTTAGAGCAGTGGTTCTCAACTTCCCTAATGCTGCAGCCCTTTAATGTAGTTAGTTCCTCATGTGGTGACCCCTACCAGAAAGTATTTTCATTGCTACTTCATTTTGTTAGGGTTACGGATTATAATATAAATATTTGTTTTCTGATGGTCTTAGATTCCCCAACTCAGTATTTTCATATGCCCTTTTCACTCAGGCAGTGGCTACCATATTAATTTAGACCATGGGAAAGTATGACTTGTAAATTAACTGGTTCTCAATTCTTTCTGTAGAACCTAGATCAGTATTGTACTCAGGTCCTGAGTGGATGAACGTAGGGAATGTAAAGACTGCCCAGCTCTCATACATAGAGACACAGTCTAGCACTAGAATTTTCAAATGGTTTTTAAAGTGCAACCAAGGTTGAGAATTACACTTTAAAAGATATACTATTTAAATTTACTTTTATTTCTATGAAGACACAATTAATAGCTAATTAATAGTTAATCTGGGGCAAACAGCCTGTCTAGCTGTCAAAAGATCCTGTGTATGTATTTAAATAGCTAAGAAAGATGCTACCCAAAATAACTTGCTGTATTTTGACTCATTTGGACATAATTATAATAATGTAAGACTTCATCTCGTGTGTCTCCCTGTTTTCTAGGTCAGCATGGATTCCTGGTTCATTCTTGTTCTGTTTGGCAGTAGTCTAATACACGTCAGTGCCAACAATGCTACTACAGGTAAAAAATGCCGTCTGAGAAGACGCGAGGCATTTATTAATGCTTACTACTTTGTGTCTTAACTTTTGAGCTTCTCGTTCTTCATAAAATGTTTCTTTTTTTCTTTTTGGTGTTTGTAGTTTCACCTTCTTTAGAAATTACAAGATTAATTAAAACATCAACAACAGAATCAATTAAGGAGGAGAATAAAACTTCAAATCCAACCTCTTCAGTAATTTCTCTTTCTGTGGCACCAACATTCAGCCCCAGTCTAACTCTGGAACCCACCTATGTAACTACTGTCAATTCTTCACACTCTGACAATGGGACCAAGAGAGCAGCAAGCACGGATTCTGGAGGCACTACTGTCTCACCCAATGGAACATGGCTTGATAACGTATTTACGGACTCCAGGACAGAACCCTGGGAGGGGAATTCCAGCACGGCAGCAACCACTCCAGAGACCTTCCCTCCTGCAGGTACCAGAGTTGCTTTCTGCTTGTTCATCTCACTCTGGGCTTATTTACCATTTTACTGTCTTTGTATATATTTTATAGCCATAAACTTCTTGAAATATATGTTTGCCAAGAAAAATAATGAAACCTCAAGAAAGGGAATTTTTAAAGATTTCTTTTAATGTATGTGTCCATGTACCTGTGTGTATGTGCCTGTGTCTATGTGTGTTTGCATGCATTTACGTGCAGCATGTGTATGCGGATGCCCTCAGGGGCAAGAAGAGGGTCTTGGATCCCTTGGATTTGGAATTTCAGGTGGTTCTGAACTACCTGATGTGGGCACTGGGAATGAAGTCCATGTCCTCTGAAAGGACAGCAAGTGCTCTTAATAGAGCCATCCTGCCAGCCCCGTCCTGTAAGCATTTTTTTTTTTGTTTGTTTGTTTTTGTTTTTCGAGACAGGGTTTTTTCTCTGTGGCTTTGGAGCCTGTCCTGGAACTAGCTCTGTAGACCAGGCTGGACTCAAACTCACAGAGATCCGTCTGTTTCTGCCTCCCGAGTGCTGGGATTAAAGGCATGCGCCACCAACACCCGGCAATTCTTAATACCTGGTTAGTGTGGCACTTTCTGGAGACTATTTTTCTGATAGGTGAGATCCCATTAGATTGGTGAGGTCCATGTGTGTTTAAAGGTATTGAATAAAGAGAGGGGAGCTAGTGTATTACCAAAAGACTGAAGATGAAAAGCACAGACTGGGAAGTGAATTGGCCTGAAGAAGAAGCAGTCTATGGGGCCATGAGGAGAGAATGAAGATGGAAGTCCCATACGTAACACAGCAGTAGACTGTGGGTACACGAGAAAGGGGCTCACGGAGGCTTTCATTTCAGAGCCATCTCTTCAGCCCAGGTCTCTGTCTCCTTGACTTTGAGTCACCAGATTTAAGCAGCAGTGGCTCAGAGGACAAGATCAGAACTCTAGGCTGAGATCAGCTTGGGTAGGGCAGGTTTCTGACTAAATGGACCAGGTTCCTGGTTTGTAGAAGACAAACAGAGGGTCCCTCAGAAAGCTTCTACATGGAGCAATAGCTCCAATTGCTGCATAATGGAAGGTTTTTTTCCCCTAGCAAAATTGCTGTTCCTTCATCTATGATTGCATCCTTTTGGCTCAGATTTCTTGTCTGTTTCAGATTCCCTTAGTTGGATCCATGACTCATGGTGGGATTCCAAAAAGTGCTTTTGAAATTTAATCCTATTTGGTACTAAAAATGGTATCTTTCAACTAGACTTTATAGTGCAGACCCAATACCTGCCTGCTTCAATGTCATTGTTTCTGCAATAAAAGCAAGATAACATTATTAGTTATAGTTAAGAGCATAGTTTGAAACCCACACTACTTGTTCCTGTTCAATCCCAGTTCTGCCATAGCTCCTTTATGAGCATAGGTAAATTGACTTGATTGTATCTGTACCTCAATTTTTCACATATAAAATTAAAATGAATGATGGTAATAGCTCATACCCATAGAGAAGTTGTTTAATAAATTGATCTAAGATGGGCATAGTAGTGTACACCTTTAATCCTAACACTTGGAAGCAGGCAGATCTTTGTGCATTCAAGGCCAGCCTGATTGACAGACTGAGTTCCAGAACAGCCAGAGTGAGACCCTATCTTGAAAAAGAAAGATAAATAAATAAACTGATATAAGTCAAATCCTTATTACAGTACTGTACATAGTGATAAGCAACCTTTTTTTATGGTCAGCTGTTACAATTGTTACAACTTGTGCTTTGAGGGGGTTCCATAAATTACGTGGCCAGGCAAGGTGATATGTGGCTATAACACCAGCATATAGTAGGCTGATGTAGGAGCATTACAGTTCCAGAGCAGCCTCGGCTCTATAACCAGACCCTGTTTCAAAAAGGTCTGGGCCTAATATGCTCTCAGTGGAGGCACTTGCTTACTGTGCATGAAGCCCTGGATTTAGTCTACTGCTGTTAAGTAAACAAATATAGAGTATAGGCAGATTTTTCTTTGGGCTGCTAGCTCACAAAAACCCACATGGAGACTTACTATTAATTATAAAAGCTCAACCTTAGGGGCTGGAGAGATGGCTCAGCGGTTAAGAGCACCAGCTGCTCTTCCAGAGGTCCTGAGTTCAATTCCCAGCAACCACATGGTGGCTCATGACCATCTACAACCGGATCTGATGCCCTCTTCTGACACTCAGGTGTACATGTGGAGTACTCATACATAAAATTGAATAAAATTTTTTAAAAAAAGCTCAACCTTAGCTTAGGTTTGTTTCTAACCAATTCTTATAACTTAACCCATATTTTTTCATCTACGTTCTTCCATGTGCTTGTTACCTCATCTCCATTTTGCCCATCTTACTTCCTCCTATCTGGCTGGTGGCTTCTTTCTTCTTACCAGAACACTCTGTCCCCAAAAGTCCCACCTAACTTCTTCCTACCTAACTAAAGGTCATTCAGCTCTTTATTAAACCAGTCACAGTGACACATCTTCACACAATGTAAAGAAATATTCCACAACAATAGAGATGTGTTAAATATCCATGACTGCCTCTATTCTTGAGAACTGAAAACAATTTTGTTTTGAATGTTAAAGTACAGATTGTGAAATCTGTTTAATGGACTACCATCATTATTTTGTTTGTCTTAGTGACCCTATTCCATTTCTATTCATGTTATATGTGTGATATTTTGAAATTTTTCTTTGTTATGCACAAACATACATATGTATACTAAATAACATCATAAAATGTCTTCTGTGAGTTATAGCCATTGCTCAGGGCAGAAAGGCAAAATAACTTACACAGGCTGAAGGAATGAATATAAAAGGTAGAATTATAAAGTAAGCACAGTTGATTTCAAAGCATGGGTCTCATTCTGTACTGTTTTCCACTTAACAATTCTTGAGATGACCATGGGTAATTATCTCCTGTTAGTGCATGATGAATTTAAGACTAATTAAGATATTAGACTTGGAAGTAGCAAAGTAGATGTATTTCTCACTTTTGTAGTGTTAACATATTAAGATTTTTCCCAACACACATAAAGTTACATAAAATGTAATTTTAAACCTTTAAAAGGTGAAATGAGGGCTGCAGACATAGTTCAATGGGCAAAGCATGACAGGTCCCCTGAATCCACATACACCCAGACATGGTGATTCCCATCCATAATCTCATTGCTCCTATGGCAAGATGGGGTGTAGAGACAGGAGAACTCCCAGAAGCTCACAGACCATTTAGCCTGGTATACACAATGCAGTGGCAAACAAGAGATCCTGTCTCAAATAAGGTGGAAGGTGAGGACCTGTGCTGTCTAATTTTATGTCATCTTGACATAGCTGAGAAAATGCCCCCACCCGATTGGCCTGTGGTGTATTTGATGGTTGTTGTGGAGGGCCCTGCTCACTGTGTGTTACCACCACTGGGCTGGTGGTCCTGCCTTCTATAAGCATCTGAACAAGCCATGGAGAGCAAACGAGTAAGCAGCACTCCTGCATGGCTTCTGCCTCCGTTCCTGCCTCCAGGTTCCTGGATGATGGACTACAAGCTATAAGCTGAAATAAACCCTTTCTTCCCCACGTTGATTTTGCTTATGCTGTTGTATCATAGCAATAGAAACCTAAGACAGGACCTATGTCCAAAGCTGTACTCTGACTCCACACGTGTAACATGGTACTCATATGCCCAACTCACATACATGAACATGCATACAGATAAGAGGTGAAACAACACCTTTGTTATAAATTGAATTATCATAGATGTATTTATTACTCTTTTCATGTTCATGCATATATATGATATATTGGTCATCTTCATACCCTTCTACCCCATCTTATTCTTCCTACCACTAGACTGATCTTCCTCTTCCTAGTGATTCCCCCTTCAGCCTTCATGTCTTTTTCTTAAGATTTGTTTTTTATGTATATGAGTGTGTTTTGCCTGCATGTATATTATATATGTATGTATATGTATGTGTGTACTGTGTGCAGGTATGATGCCCATGAAGGCCAGATTAGAGCATCAGATCCCTGGAACATGGTTACAGATGATTGTGAGCTTCCATGTGTGCCGGGAGCTAAACCTAGCCCTCCAGTGCTCTTAATTACTCATCCACCTCTCTGGTTCCCTACTTTTCAAAAGGCTTTTTTTGTTTTTGCTTTTTACTTAATGCCCAAAAATTTTCATTAATTTTACTTACAGGAACATGTTTGAGGAGTTGTGATATGATTTAGGATTTTTTTCCATTGACGTTTATGAGTGGGTTTTTTTTTTTTTTTTTTTCTATGTGAATTTGGTCTGTGTTTTTACTTTGCAAACATGATATTGTTGATGTGTTAGTTGCTAGTGTTTTCTTTTTCATTGAAAGAACATGAAAGTTTAAAGACAAAAAGAAAAAAATTTGAAAGTTTGCATAGCAAACTGCATTTTACTCGTATTTCCGAATTCATCTCAGGAAAGGTTAATTTCCTGCATAGCTGTGAATAGTTCTCATTTTACCTATTTTCATCTCCCCTTTTCCCTCAGGGTTTAGTATTTCATAGTTTGTGTCTTTCCTTCCAAAAAAAAAAAATTTTTTTTATCAGTTCTATCACCTTAGCTTTTTTGTGTGTGTATGGGGGGTGTCAAAACAGGGTTTCTCTGTGTAATAGCCTTGGCTGTCCTGGAACTAGCTCTTGTAGACCAGACTGTCCTTGACCTCACAGAGACCCGCCTCCTCTGCCTCCTGAGTGCTGGGATTAAAGAAGTGAGCCACCGCTGCCCCTCTCACTTTAGCTTTTTATTTTATTATTTTTATCTTTTCTACCTTACATTAGGTTTATTTTGTGCTACCTATTCAAGTTTTTTAATTAAAGCTGAATTTTTTGTTTTTATATTCCAGACTTACTAATATTAGATAGGTTTCAACATGCTGCATAGGTATTCGTGTAGGTAACTGCTAGCTAGGGTACTCACTAAGCTGCACTCCATTTGTGGGCAGAAGGTTCCCTCATCAGGAACCGTGGTGTCACATGCTATGTAGCCCTGCCAACCTAATAACATTCTTCTTATCTGTGTGGTTATATGTTCTCACCACTGAGAACAAAGGAAATAGAAGCAATTTCTTTTCCAGATTTTGTAACACACACTTAACCCCTAGCTTTTGCTGAAATGTATCATGGTCACACCTTGTCTTAGAAGCACAGTGTTTAACCAGACAGCTTTGTACTTGGTTAAAAAACACAAAGAGGTGTTTTTATTGTTTGTTTTTATTTTAATTTTCAAATTTTGTCTGTGTGAATTTCCACTTTTATTGTATACTGATGAGAGAATATTGTACTATTTGTTTTAGGGGGTCTGTTTACACTGTAGATATACCACAGGTTTCTTTAAAAATATGTATATTAAAAAAAACACATATGTTAAGCCAGGCTGTGGTGGTGCACACCTTTAATCCCAGCACTTGGGAGGCAGAGGCAGGCCGATCTCTGTTCAAGGACAGCCTAGTCTACAGAGCAAGTTCCAGGACAGCCAGGACTGTGGCACAGAGAAATCCTGTCTTGAAAAAAACAAAAACAAACAAAAAAGTCACATGTTAGTTTATTGGTGCTGTTTGGAGCTGCCGCAGTGCAGGTATGATGGGGTCAGTTTTGCCTTCTATTGTGTAGATTTTAAGGACTGAACTCAGGTTATCGGACTTTATGGCATTTGCCTTTGCCTGGTTAGCTGTCTCACCAGTCCTTCATAGTTTCTAAAAACAAGCTTTTCTCTATTAGTACGTGAAGTTGGGTATATATCAATTAGATTGGATTTTTGTTGTTGTTTTTGTTTTGTATTTTGGTTTGCTTGGTTTTAGTTTGGGTTGGTTGTTTTTTTTTTCCTGCATCTTATTATGTGGATCTTTTATGTCTTTAAAACTTAAAATTTTAAAAATTGTCCTTTTACATTTCAAAAGTCATAATGTCTTCTGGTAGCTGATATTTGTGTTTTTCCTTGAATTACTATATTTTTAATGAGTATTGGATGCTAGCTGTGTGCATACTCAGGAGGAAGGAAGGAGACCACTGGCTAAAGCTGAGTAACCCTAGATAATCTTGTTCCCCATTGATGCAGTGTACTGAATGTGGAGAAAATAGCCTATATTCTTGGAGCCTTTTCTTTGTTTTTCCTTAAATTGAATGACAATGTTTTCCTTTAACCTGAGTAAATGTTTCTGTTTTTTACTTGTTACACAGGTAATTCTGACTCAAAAGACAGGAGAGGTGAGCCAGTCACCCTCTATGTGTTGTCCTTTAAAGATGTATGCTGTCCAACCGTGTTTCTTCTGTGTGGGAACCTGTACATCCATGGCTGTGTTGTTTACTGACCTTAAATGTTTCCATATTTACCTTAGAAAAGGATAAAGGAAACAAGCATTGTATTTTTATATAGATGACAGATTCAATGTATTTGATATATTTTTAAAATCTTATTTATGTATATGTTCTGCTGCATGTATGTCCCTGTATCACACATGTATGCCTGTTGCCCATAGAGGCAGTAAAAGTGCACCAGAATGGAGTAACAGGTAACTGTGAGCCCTCATGAGGGTGCTGGAAATCAGCTCACAGTCCTCATAGCTGGGGTTCTTAGTTGCTTAGCCGTTTCTCCAGCCCCTTTATGTATTTTAACCAACAACAACAACAACAAAAAAATTGTATATTTGTCATGTCTCCGTGCTAGTATTTTACTCTTTGGTGATATATTAGGACATAATTTGTTTTATAATTTTTTTATTTTGTATGTATGAGTGTTTTGCCATTGCTTAAGTGGAGGGTATTTATTGGCCGGCTCTTCTCAATTGTGATTTGTTTTTCTCTCACAGTACATTTATTAATGTATGGAAATGTTTTTGATAGTCACAGTCAGAATGTTGCTGCTGGCATCTAGTAGTGGAGGCCAGGGATGTTTTAAAGACCCTACAGTGCATATTTTAGACTACCACTACAAAATGTCTTGAATGTGAGGTTGAAAAACCTTGGTATAGATGGAAAGAACTTGGTGTATTGATAATGGTGAAGTAAAGTGGTGATACTAGAGGGCTTGCGTAGTGGTCTCTTTAACAGGAACGTTATTGCTTTACTAAAATTTCAAAGCCCGTGCAACCCAGAGTGGTGGCACATACCTTAATCTCAGTGTTCAGGAGGCATAGATAGGAGGACCTCAGTGAGTTTGAGGCCAGTCTAGGCTACATAGTGAGGCCCTGTCTTGAGAAAAAAGGAAGAACTATGTGTCATTTACATTTTGTTTTTGTATGTGTGTATTCTCAGTGAATAATGGATTTATTTATACAAGAATATGATAATTTTTGCCAAATTTAATAGGAGAGGTTAAATATTTGATAACTTTTATCTCCCCACCTTTTTGTTGTTGTTTCATTTTTTGAGACAGGGTTTCTCTGCATAGCCCTGGCTGTCCTGAAGCTTAGTCTGTTGACACGGCTGACCTTGAACTCAGAGATCCTCCTGCCTCTGCCTTCTGAGTACTAGAATTAATGGTGTGTGTCATCACTGCTGGGCTCCCTGCGTGTTTTTAAAACATAATACTATAAGATGAGCCCAGATTCTAACACAGCTCCCAAGAGTGAGTTCTTGCTTGTCTAAAATTATGATAGATATTTGCTGATCTTACATAGATTCAACAAGTCAAGGCAGGATCTTTATGTGTCCTTAACATTTATGGTCTTTGCACTGAGGCAAATACCCCCATTTAAAACTGAACAACTTCTCAACTTGTGCCTTCTGAATCTCTGGATCTCTGGAGACATTGTACTCCACTAGGTTTAGGGTACTTGGGAAAGAGTATTCAGGGACACAGGCTTATACTTGAGAAGTGACATCTTGACTTTGTATTTATTTTTTAAACACTTACAACTTTCTATGATAAACTTTCTGTAAAGCACTATTCTCCAAGCTAAGTTTGAGGAGGGGAGGCACAACAGCTTAGCCTGTGAGTACTCTGGTCTGACAAGCCAGGTCAGGATGGTCTTCACCCTTTCCTCTCTATCCCAACTAGCACAGCTTAAGCTATTTCTAGCCCTAGACTAGTGAAACTAGTATTTAATTTTCAACTGGAAGGTTTTTGGCTCTAACTGGTCTCTTTAGTAGTGGATTCCTCTCTTTTGTCTTGAAATCCCTCAAAGTTCTAGCCTACAAATACTGCCCTTTGCTCCCCTCAGATATGTTCTTGTTTCATTAGTAGTTTCATATTTCTTCTATCTTTTTATATGTTTGGGGGACAGAGAAAGATAAGCTTGTGGTCTAGAAATGTAGCGTAGTCAATTTTTCTTTGGGTCGCCAGCTCACAAATAATGACGCAGAGACTTATTAATTATGAAAGCTCAACCTATACCTTAGGCTTGTTCCTAACTAGTTCTTATAACTTAAATTAACCCATTTCTATTAATCTACATCCTGCCGTGTGGCTCATGACTGTTAACTCCTCCTGCATGTCCTGCTTCTTCTGTATCTGGCTAGCAATTCTGCCTCTCTTCTCTCCAGAATTCTCTCTCTGCCCAAAAGTTTCACCTAGCTATTGACTGTTCAGCTTTTTATTACACTAATCACAGCAATACATCTTCACACAGTGAACAAATATCCTACAACAGGAGCCGGAGAGATGGCTCAGAGGTTAAGAGCACTGACTGCTCTTCCAGAGGTCCTGAGTTCAATTCCCAGCAACCACAGGATGGCTCACACCCATCTATAATGAGATCTGGTGCCCTCTTCTGGCCTGCAGGCATACATGCAGACAGAACACTGTATACATAATAAATAGATAAATCTTTTTTTTTTTTAAAGAGTATCCTACAACAATGTAGCTCATCTGATAGAGTGATGCTTAGTATCCTGATTTGATCCATAGCACCATATAAACATGGTACAGGGTAGTGACTGTAATTCCAGTGCTGGAGGCAGGAGGATCAGAAGTTCATAATGAACTGTATCGTGAGTTTGAAGCTAGCCTGGGCTATGTGAGACCCTGACTCATAAACAACAACAACAAAATAAGCTTCTGGGCACAGCCATTGTCTGTTTTGATTTGGTTTTGTTGAAATAGGGTTTCAGTTTAGCCCAGGCTGGCTTCAAATTAGTGACAATCCTCTTGCCTCAGCTTCCCAAGTGCTGAAATTATAGACGTGAGCAGTCATGCCTGGCTCTTACTCACTGTCTTGAGCCAGACTTCTCTGTTACCTCCTTATACTACCTCATATACTGCCCTTTATGGTTGGAATTTAGCAAGCACATGTTTTCCAAGTAGATCATTCTGTGTGTATGTATTTATTTTGAAACAGGATCTCATGTAGCCCAGACTAGCCTCTCATTATATATCTGAGGCTGGCTTTGACTCTTGATCTTTGTGCCCTCCTCCCCAAGTGCTGGGATTACAGATTACCATCACACCCAGCTTCAGTAATTCTTTTTATTTGTTTTGTCACCTGACTCCTGTGTTTGAGATCCTCTGTGTTTTCCCCCCTCCCCAAGTGCTGGGATTACAGATTACCATCACACCCAGCTTCAGTAATTCTTTTTATTTGTTCTCTCACCTGACTCCTGTGTTTGAGATCCTCTGTGTTTTACATTACACAAAGAAATAAAACTAATATGCTTGCCAAGGTGATTTATGGCATAAAGGAGGAGTGCTCATTACCTATAGTCAAGTAAGAAAATAACTACACAGTATGAGAGGTCTTATCAAGGGAAATAATGTGTCTCTATGAGAAAATACAGACAGGACAAGTAGCTCTGGCCTCAGCTACTTGGGACGCTAAGGCAGGCAAATTGCTTGAGTCCAGGAGTTCTAGGCTGTAATGCACTGTATCAATTGGTTGTGCATCGATGTGGTGACCTCCTGGGAGAAAAGCTGTTGAAGAACTTATTTCAGAAATGATAAATTTAGTATTAGGATGCCAGAGTAGATCTTCTGGGAAAAGTAATATTGCAAATCAAGACTTGATGAGTAGGTGAACTAGGCAAAGAATGGAGGGAGGCCACATGAATCAGAAAAGTAATTGTTTAAAAGCATAAGAATGAATGCCTTCAGCTTAAGGATGCCGGTGGTTAAAGGTTAGTGATGAAGAGGAAAAGTGGCAGGAGGCAGTGCAGGTGGGAGCTACTTACAAGTTGTTGTAGACCAGGACAAGATTAGGCGTCATTCTAACAGCTGTGGCAGTCAAAGAAGAGACAGTAGAGGTCGGGCCTAGACTGTTTGTAACAACAGGGAGTGAGAAAGAGGCAGACATGTTTGATGTATTGATTTGTTGGGAAACAATAATCTAAGTGTCACACAAAGAAACACAAAGTAAAAGTAAGCCCGCAGGAGAGTTTATTTTTGCAAAAAGAGTGTGCCTTGACCCTGACTGGCGTAGCAATCACACTCTTGGGCAAGACGTGCATTTAGTTTTTATTCTAACACAGGCAGTGACTGTGTCTCATCCTCCTGATGGGAGCACAACCTTACAATCTGACATGATTGGCTGATCTATAGGAAGAGGAAGGGTGTGATAGTCAAGTCTCAGAAATGTCCAGTGATTGCACACGGACACGTAATGAGATGGGAAAGTTTTGTGGAATGTTAACCCTTTCAGGGCCAGCTATTTTTGTCCTAAGAAAAAAATGTTTCTAAGGGGTTCTAGCCCTAAAAGAAACTGCTTGCAGCTGGGTCGGTTAGAGAAGGTATGCATGAAGAAGTCAAGGGGATTTCTCCATTTCTTCCTTGAGCAGCAGGAGGATTGGAATGCTAGCTGCTGAATGGTAAAAGCATCTGTAATGCAGAAAGTTAATGTTGCTTATGACGGCTGTGAAGTTGAAAGTGGAGGTGGCCAGTAGGTAGTTGAGAACCAAGCAATGAAAATATGGGAATTTCTGTCACTATTTGAAATTACAGGCGTCTGATCAGATAGTCAATTGAAAATAAGAAAGTGTCCCAGGATACAACGCTGAGAAGTGTCTGCAGTCACAGAGCACTGCTGTTGTAAAAGGAACAACCTGGCAAAGGAGACAAATGAAACAGCCAGGGGACTTCGTCATAGGGAGAAAATGCTTCAAGGAGGAGGGAAAGATCATCCAGTGTGAATGGTCGTTTTAAGATGGGCATCACATACAGCAATGTTTGAAATTTATCATCAATAGAAAAATATGGTAGACATTTCCTATTCCTTTTTTTTTTTTTTTTTTTTTTTTTTGGTTTTTCGAGACAGGGTTTCTCTGTGGCTTTGGAGCCTGTCCTGGAACTAGCTCTGTAGACCAGGCTGGTCTTGAACTCACAGAGATCTGCCTGCCTCTGCCTCCCGAGTACTGGGATTAAAGGCGTGCACCACCACCGCCTGGTTGACATTTCCTATTCCTTTAGGCTGGGATAGTGGTGCTTGCCTCCAATCCCAGACTTGGGAGATAGAATGAGGGTTGTGAACTCTGGGCTGTACAGTGATAACTACTTCCAGTCACACATACCCCTCCGCACCCCATCCCCCCCCCAAAAAAAACCCTCCACATTTCTCTCCATACTGTTCCTTTTATTTGCATATATACCCTGATGTAAAAGTCCTCATAAAATGAGAGGGTGTGCTCCTCTCCCCTCTCTCTATCCTCCTTTCATTCCATTTAGGCTTTCTTACCCAAACTCAAAAGAAACTACCCCAAAAACTCACCAGTAGCTGTCACCTGGTTAAGCCAGATTCATTTCTGTTTTCATCTTACCCTGTTTGAATTCATTTCTCCTTTGTTGGAGACTGCTTTTGGTTTTCTGCTAGATGACTTCCTACCTAGTGGCTGCTGCTATTCCTAAGTCAGTTTAGCAGAACTTTTAAACAAAGGAAAATTCAGTTATGTCCTTTCTGTTTTAGTCGTCCAGTAATATTCCGAATTAAAGCCACACTTGCTGCCATGGCCTATAACTTAAGATTTCTGGCTCCTACCTATCTCTCCAGTTACAGCTTGTATCACTCTGGCCTTTTGTGTTGTTTTTTGAGCCTGCCAAACTCCTTACCAGCTGGTGAATCAGATGAAATTATGACTGTTTCTGTTAGATTTGGTTGCTGTTTGTTGGTCCTTGCTGAGCGGCTTCAGTGGAGCACTAAGTAGGAGTCAGTATAAACGTGTCAGGAGGATCTAAGGGAGGAAATGGAGAGCAGCAATGGTGTGAGAAGGTAGCTGAGACAGGATAAGTGAGGTCAAGAAGATGAAATGTTTGAGATGCCAGCAGTGGACATAGTCCGGAGACCACCTGGCCGGATTGGCCTTTGCATAAAAGGGGCATACCCTCACAAAAAGCGAAGAAACTCAGGTGGGTTGTGTGGTTTGTAATATGGAGTAAAAGTGGAGTTCTGACCTGGTCTGCTGCATGAGAAATGTGGCTAGGTACTGAGCTCGGGCCTGTGGAATGGAGGGAAGGCTTGACGCTCTACTCTAGCCAGACTCTGCTGTGGTTGACATGCTGGCAAAGGGCAGCTGAGGAAAGAAGATACAGAAAGTGGTAGAGGGGATAGGAAGTACATGGCAGTTTTGATGCATGGTGCATGTGGATCCAGCAGCATTTCCTTATTTAATCATACTCCCTGTGCCAGGAAACCACTAGGGTTTATGATAGAACATTCTTTTTTCTTCCTTCTCCTTTTTTTTTTTTTCTCTAGGTGGAGCTCATTGAGACTGGGAAGTAGTGTGATGTCGGGCCTACATTCCTGACCTGCCAGTATTTGTATCTCCGAATCTTTGGGTGCTTTTTGTATGCTAAGTTTTGTTTGAGCTCAGATGATATAGCAATGAAAGAGTCTCTGACTTAAAAGACAATTTTTATCCCAATACAGTTATCCCAGTGCAGGAAGTCGTACAGTAAATAAATGCATGGTATAACAAAGACAGGTGGGCCCCTACCTCATCCCCTACCCAATGGCCCTAATGTGGCAGCGGGTATTCTTTTCTCTTACACACTAGCACATGTACTTGCTCCTTGCTCTTTAGTGTGCATTTCTGTACACAGCCCCTCAGTTTCTCATTTTGTTCTCTTGGTGTGTGTGTGTGTGTGTGTGTGTGTGTGGTTTCACATCCTACCATCTGCAGAAATCTTTAATGGGTGGTGTGCCCCCACCCCCGCATCGGTATGTCTTCCTGAGCTTCCAGCTTGAGCCCTTCATTGCATGACACAATTATCACCTGTTCTTTTCTCTTGGTTTCAGATGAGACACCAATTATTGCGGTGATGGTGGCCCTGTCCTCTCTGCTAGTAATCGTTTTTATTATCATAGTTCTGTACATGTTAAGGTAAGTATGTTAATGTTACTTCATTTGCTTAGAATATCCTGATAACCCCTGTGTCTCAGTAAGCCCACACAGTCCAGAAGACAGTAGGCTAAGGACAGTGCATAGTGTAAAGGGACGGTGACTCGTGCTAGTGCTTATATTAAAGTACTACTTAGAAATAGTTTATAAACTGCAGTCTTCCTTAAGACCTAGGCTCTCTCCCTTTGCTTAACTGTCCAGACCAAGTCTCCTAATTCTAGCTGAGGCTAAAGTCTAGAGTAGAGCCATGGTTTAGAGATGAAGAGTTGGGTACTATCTTATCAGTGACAGGTGTTTGAAGATCTTCAGCTCTGTCCTTTGAAACAACCTCTTAAAAGGCCTCTAGTAAGATTATATGCACACAAAAAACTTACTTTGTTTCTAGCTGAGGCTTTGTCCCCAAACCTCTCAAGGACCTCTGGTCTTTGTCTAGTAGGCAGATCTGAGGGGTTAAAATATTCCTCTGCCTGACCTCTCAGAAGCTTCTAGATAATGAACAGAAGCTAGGAGGGACCCTAAGCGAAAAGAGATTGTGCTTCATTTGTGCTCTTCCTCATGACGATACTGCCCTGATGACCTGGGTTTAACTCTGCTTTATCTTGAACCCAGCCTGCTCTGTGTTCCCTTTGTTCTGCAGGAATTAAGAGAAGGACCTGTGTACCTGGCTCCATTAAACCTGTGTTCACTTACTCTGGAGCTCTGGGTTTCTCCCTGTGACTCCTAGGCTGCACTAAGAAAATACCAGGATTTTTGTTTCATAAAGATCTTATTATCCCATCCTGTCCCGCCCATTCTACTGTAACCTATTCTACCATGCTCTTACACACACACACACACACACACACACACACACACACCCCACTATATTACACTTATCTGTTATAGCTGAGCACTCAAGTGTGTGATGGAGCTGAAGCTACTCAGAGGAACCAGGCGGGTCAGAATATAGTGTGTCTCTGCTGGACTTTAGGATGCTGAGTGTAAGGAAGACCATCCCAAGGTGCTTGGTCAGCACAAGGAGCTGCCTCAGACATGCCTGACTTGTGTCTCTTTTTTAAAAAGTTTAATTTGACAGAGAGATTTAGAAAGGTGTAGTCAATAACGGGCATACAAAGACAGTGATTTACCTCTTTGCTTAGTTTTTCATAATAGATATTCTCTCATTAGGTTTAAGAAATACAAGCAAGCTGGGAGCCATTCCAATTCTTTCCGACTGTCAAATGGCCGCACAGAAGATGTGGGTAAGGCACGGGGAATGTCTGAAGAAGAAAAGCAAGAAATGAACATTTCTCCCATCCTTTTTTATTTATTTTATTTGTGTGTATATATATATATATATATATACATACACAATGCAATTGTGTGCTTGTGGAGATCAGAGACCAACTCGGAAGAGCTGGTTCTCTCCTTCCATCATGTGGATTCTGGGCATCGAGTTGAGTCCTTCAGACTTGCTGACAAACACCTTTTACCGATGGAGACATATCCCTGTCTCTTTTTCCCCATCTTTTCAAAAGAATGAGACCATTAGTCTCCACAAAGGGACTGCGTCTATCTCCAGGACACCTAATTTACCTTCCCTCTTATACTGCAGAGCCCCAGAGTGTACCACTTTTGGCCAGGTCCCCAAGCACCAACAGAAAGTACCCACCACTGCCTGTGGACAAGCTGGAAGAGGAGATTAACCGAAGAATGGCTGATGACAATAAGCTCTTCAGAGAGGAATTCAACGTGAGTCCTTTGTTGTTAACAAAGCGGAAGGGAGACCTGAGGTCTGGTCTTTGGAGTCATGAGATATAAAATAGATTTCTAATGGATAATGGGTGAGAAATGCTTTTTACCAGGTTCATCTTGCTCCGTTCCTGTATAATTATGGGAAGTTTTTAAAAGAAAGAAATTGCTTCACCTCCCTCATCCTCCCATCCGTTCATTACTGATTAGTTCATTCATCGTCATGTCTAGTAACTCATTTGTTGAACACTTACAAGCTTCTCATAGGTACCAAGTAATATTCTAGGTGCCATGGATATAATACAAGCAAAAAAAATCCCAATCCCAGTTTCAAAGAAATCTCCGCCCTCTCAGGAAACTCTATTTATAAGAATAAAACTGTCTATAAAGCCAAGCAATTCAAGCCGTAGTCTATAGCGGGGATGTGGACTGTTATATAGCAGATAATAGGAGTGGATTGATGTAAATGTAGTGGCTACAGCGGAATGCCGAGTATTGAGATTGCGTTTTCGTGACTCTCAGGGAAGCAGAATGAGCATCAACCAGCATCTGGTGATCCTGGGTCAGAAGTTTCCTTCCTGAGTGTGCAGCTCAGTGGTAGCTTACCTAGCATGTGCAGGTCCTAGGTTCATTCCTCGGTACTACCGATTTACAGTCATGTATTCCCAACCACTTGGGAGGCTGAGGCAGCAAGGCCACAGTTGAAGGCCAGCCTGGACACCTTAGTAAGCTGCTGTCTCAGTGGAGTCTGTAGCTAGTATTTAAGCACAGTTTCCTTGAAGAAGCAAGGAGAGGAGAGAAAGTGAAGTGAGGCGACAGAAGTAGCAGGAGCAAGCATCTGGGTGAGAGGAGGCATATTCAGAAGATTTTTAAAGGGCTGCACGGCAAAAGAGCACTGCTGTCTAGCTACTTCCTTTGAACTGACCTGTTCCGTCGTGAGGAGAGGAGAAAAGATCATTAAGACTCAGGAAGCCCAGCTGCCTGTTCTCCTCGAGAGAGCTCCAGAGAGGCACCTGATTGGTCTCTTGTGCTGGGGTGAGCTCTTCCGTGTTTCAGCTGCATTCAAGCCATCCATATTACCACCCAGTGAACTTACTGGTTCACTCTCTGTCTTTGGTACCCTATCTGGCATGAGTAGACGTTTATTCATGTCTTCAAAGAAAAGTCCTATAACAGGGAGTAGTGGGGGAAACTGAGAAAAGGCTAGTACACACCACTCAGCTGAGTGAAGCAGAAACCTGTGAACCAACCAGATTTGTATTTTGAAAAACAAAACGATTCTGTTTGCTATCTGGAGAACAAACTGAGGGGACCAGGTTAGGATCCGGGAATGCAGCTAGTCTGCAACATTTGTTACAACTAGTAGTAGCTTTAATAATTATCACTTTAGGTTGGAGAGATGGCTCAGTGGTTAAGAGTATTGCCTGCTCTTCCAAAGGTCCTGAGTTCAATTCCCGGCAACCACATGGTGGCTCACAACCATCTGTAATGAGGTCTGGTGCCCTCTTCTGGCCTGCAGACATACACACAGACAGAATATTGTATACATAACAAATAAATAAATAAAAATAATTATCACTTTAGATAATTATTAAAGAGAGGGAATAGATTTAAGGACAGAGAAGAGTAGTTCCAAGACTGTTGGCTTCCCTGGCCTTTTTGCTATGTGTCATCTTATAGGTAGGCTCCTCTCAAAATGCCAAAATGACTACCCAAGTTCTAGGCATAATACGGAGGTACAGTCAGGTCCACTGGAAGAAGGATGACTGTTTTAAGTTTCTGGAGATGTCTTTTGCCACATGCTCCTTCTTAAAGTAGTCCTGGGTAGGGGAGAGTTCCTGCAGCTGCCTAAGGTCAGTGCAGATTATCTTTGATCCAAGCATATAACCCCACAGGGGACTTCCGAGTCAAAGAGGAAAAGAGGCCAGCACTCGGGAGGCAGAGGCAGGCGGATCTCTGTGAGTTCGAGACCAGCCTGGTCTACAGAGCTAGTTCCAGGACAGGCTCCAAAGCCACAGAGAAACCCTGTCTCGAAAAACCAAAAAAAAAAAAAAAAAAAGAGGAAAAGAGGCTGGGGATCTGGCTCACTCTGTAGAATGTTTGCCATTCAGGTCTGAGGGACCTGAGTTTAGATTCTCACCTGTGTGAAAAACTGTTACTGTACTCCTTTAATCCCAGAGCTAGGAAGGTGAAGACCTCCTGGAGCTCCCTGGCTGGCTGGTCTAGTTGCTGTTTCAAAATAAGAAAATTTAAAAAAATAATAATAATAAAGAGTGATTGAGAAAGACACCCATTATTATTATATCTTCTGGCTTCTACATGCACACACATACATCATACACAGGACAAAAAATGGAAAAGTGGCCATTTAGGTGGTCATATCAACCTCTTATAACTGTTCCACCACTAAAGGGCTTAGGTTCAGATTTATATCTTCAGAAAAATCCCTGGCTTCAATGTAAGTAGAAAGGAGCGAAGACCTAAAACCCACATTCATTTACCAAGTAAGAGTTAATAGAGTAATCCAGACCTCTTATTTTGTTTTAAACTGTTGGGAAAAGAGCACCATTTAACACTCATTATTGAGAACATTTGGCACATCCCACCAGACAGCCTCACAGATGGGACTGTGGTAGACATTGTACTGTTCTGTAATCTGTAACACCAACTGCTTCTGGATGATGGTGTGTGTGATCCTATTGACATACTTCTTTGTAAAATTAATTCTTTTTGGAAATAATATCCCCTGAGACACCATAATAAAACATTCTGGTAAATCCTTAGAGAGAAGTCCTAAAAGCATGATAGACATGAGAGAGAGAGAGAGAAATAGCCATTGGCTAGCATGTTCACGAGCTCATCAGGCCAATAGTACTGGGATAGCAAGGGAGCGTAAACATTGTTAGAACCTAATCTCCAGTGAGATGGTGTGATAGCATACTTAAAGTTCTCTTTGCTGGGAGAATTTCTCCTTACATTCATTTAGAGCTGTCAGTGAAGTATATACTCTCCAGCAGTCTACTTCTGTCCAGCTTGGACCAACATAACACAAGAGTCAACTATACACCAGAGCAGATTCTTTTTCTCTTAGTCATCTCTTGATATCAACAAGAAGTCATAAATGTCTTTTGAAGGAGAAGGACCTGTGGTATGTGGCAGGTCTTCTGTGTACATTGCTTCTATCTATGGTGGAATCTACAGGGTATATCCAAATTTATAACTTATGAATCACATAACAACTAATTTATGACAGGAAGCTACCTTGTATCAAATAAATAGTTTCCACTCTGATGCTCAGTCCTAAGCTATGAGTGTGGTCTTGCAGACAAGATCGTGTACTTTCCCCTTATGAGATTTTTTTTTTTTTTATCTTAACGGCCATATTCAACCTTGCTGTACATGTTTTAGAGTCCCACAGAACCTGCTAGGACCAGTTTTGCCTCAGCCTAGATCAGTTCTTTTCTAATCACTCAGTAACTAGATCAGAGAAGGGTAGCCAGCATCTACTGTATCCTTTCTCCAAGATTCAAAATGGCCAAACAAGTATTGCTCCCTTACTGGGGAGAGATGGTGAGGATAAGGAACAAGACTCATCCTTTATGTCAGAGAAGGTAGCCTGGCATGTCTACAGCTTTGACTTTCAGAAAACTTGGCTTAAGTAACAATAACAAGCCCACTACATGTTTTGCTTTGTTCTGTTCTGCTTTTCTGTTCACCGTGCATATCTAAAATCCATAACTTCCTGTTCTGTCAGCTTGGCATCATTAGTGTGATCGTCAGGTTAAGGTCCTATGAGACAAAATATGTGACCACAGTGTAGGTAGATCAGGGCTATTTACCGCTGTGACCACTCTTTTCCTGAAAGGGGAAAACAGCTTCAAATAATGTATTCAACTTTAAAAGAGCATGTACAAAGATTAATCCCATTGATACAGGATTCCAGCTCCTTCAACATTCCAGTAGTGGGGGTTCTACGTTAGGAAGGAAAGTTGCTGGAAAGCCAGCTGTTAAGTCTGCAGCTCCAGCTGATAACTGACTCGGTTTATCATAATCTAGTATTGATTTGATTTACTTTCTTACTGTATAGCCCAGGCTGTCCTGAAATTTCCTCTTTAGCCCAGTCTACCCAGGAACTCCAGATCTTTCTGCCTCAGCTTCCTGAGTTCTAGCAGGGCTGGAAGTGCTAGGATATAGGCATGCACCATCACACCCAGCTCCTGTGGACCTGGTCAAAGACCATGAGGCCTTTGTGTTAGTCATTTGGTACTCTCTCTCTCTTTTTCTTTCTTTCATCTTGCACCCAAGATACAGCTGTGTTTTCCAGACTGGCCTCAAACTCCTAGTTTCAGAAGGTTCTTCTATCTTGGTAGCTAGGACTACAGCATATATAGTTCTGTATACTGTATGATACATAGTAGCCAGATGTCTTACAAACTTTTAAATCTTCTGTAGCACTTACATCCCTGCTTATGTAGAGACTTAGCCTTTAGTAGGCCAGTGCTCCTGGAGCTTACATTGGCTTTCTCTGTAATCGTCTTTATCTAGTAGGTAGGGAATTCATGTGGATATTCTGCTGTAATAGGTATCCACTAGTGTAGGCCAGTGCAGGCCAGAACCTCTTCCTTTACCTGGCCTAAAAATGCTCCATTGTAAATAACATAAATAACATATCACAGTGAAATTCTGGATTCCCAGAAATTAGTTGTCTTAAGGCCAGAGACCAGTATCTCCTGAAAGATGTATTTCCCTTTGCCAGTGTGAGTCACCAAGGGAAATGTGATGTAAATTCTTAAGATGGAGAGGGTCACAGTATATGAATGTGGATGAGCTTAGTCAAGGTTTGTCCTAGCAGCTTCCTGGCTGTGCTCTAATTGAAGGGATAAAATAGCCTAAGCTTTTAATCCTAGCACTATGGAGGCAGAGGCAGGTGGATCTCTGTGCATTTGAGACTAGGCCAGCCTGATCTACAGAATTAGTTCCAGGACAGCCACGACTACACAGAGAAACTCTGTCTCCAGAAGGAAAAAATACCTAAGCTTAGGTGTCAGGTGAAAAGTGGCGTTTTCTCTAGCAGAGTAGGTCCGCTGCAGTGACTTGAGCTAGCTGCCTCCTATTTCCCAGTGTTTTTTTCACCAGTGTGTACAGCAGGACTATGCTATAGATCCTATGAGGGACATAGTGAAGATGTCATTATTTTCCTGGCTTAAAAAGTAGGAAGTTAGCACTCGGGGGGCAGAGGATCTCTGAGTTCAAGGACAACCTGGTCGACAAAGAAAGTTCCAGGACAGCCAAATCTATTACACAGAGAAACTCTGTCTTGAAAAAAACAAACAAAAGTAGGAAATCAGAATACTTGAGTCCTTGAATGCTTGAGATCCCAAGTTTTACACCCAGAACCAGTGTGGAAAGGCCCAGGACTTGTAATCACCGTGCTTAGGAAGTAGAGCCAGGTGGATCTCTAGGACTCTGACCAGCTAGTCTTACAGAACATGGTTGATAACTCCTGAAGCACGATGTTTACAAGTCCTGATTTTTAGAATACCAGTAAAGAATTCATGTATGTCATGTAACGGGACTAAACAGACATTTGGGTTACCTTGATGAGCTAAAACCCCACAAAGATCAACAAGAATTATGACACGGGCATTGGGTATTCACCATGGCTACGCTCTGGAAGGGCATGAATGGGAAGGCATGAGCTGTCGACTGGGTTTGTATTAGTGCAAGGAAAAGGCAGAAGAAATTAAGTACCTGGTATTTGTGTTCCTTTAAATAGAACTGTTATAGAGGACCTTGGAGAATGCTGGTGACTGAGGTGAATTTGGCAGTAAGGGAACTGAGACTTCAACAAGTTCTGGAGATCTCTGGCAGATCAGAGACGCAAGACAGGAAGGAAGGATTGAGAAGCCAAAGATAAAATAAGAATTTTTTACTACAAATACTGCCTTCAGAAAAAAATCAGACTCAGGAAATAAATTATCAGATATAAAAGCAGCATAAAAATTAATTTTTGTATGTAGGCCATAAAAATCTAATACTTTTTAAATATATCACTTATATTAGTATCCAAGATGTAAAGTATTTAAGAATAAACTTAACAAAATATTTGCAAAATCTTCAGAGAAAATTATAAAAATGTTTGCACACATTAAAGGAAAACATCTTAAACTAGTTAAGAAATAAATCTCTGGGTCAGAAAACTCAGTGTGTGAAGATGCCAGTTCTCCTCAGACTGATACACAGATTCAATGCAATTCCAATAAAAATCCCAACAGGTTCTTTGTGGAACTTGACAAGCTGATTCTAAAATTTTTATGGAGGAGGAAAGAGTCAAGACTAGCCAAGACAATCCCGAAGAAGAAGAACAAGGTGAGGAGAACTGCCTTAGCAGACACAAAGAGTCCTTATAAGACAGTGTGACGTTGTCGCTGGGGGAGACTGAGTAGTGCAGTAAAATACCAAGACCAGATCCCATGTCTAAATGGAAACAGATTCGTCACTGAAGTGCTGCTGCTTTTTTGGTTGGGGAAAGAATGGTCTTTACGATATATGGCACTGGAACAACGGGACAGCCCTGTGAGAGTAAACGGAGTGGGTCGTTTGTCTCATATAGACACAAATACCAATTCCATTTGGCATAGATACTGAAGTTTAAAGGACAGGATTGTAAAATGTGAAAATAATATAGGAAAATGCACATGATTTCACATGAGAAAGGATTTCTCAAACCTGAAAATGTTGGTAGAGTGAAAGATTGGCAAATTTAACTACATGTACTACAAAAGTTCTGTTGATAACTAGAGACCATAATAGAAAATGAAAGCTCACACATGACTATGAGTACCCAGAATAAAGAAATAAAAGGGAAATTACAGTCCAGTAACACAACGAGAAAACATTAGGTGAGGCACTGCAGAGAGGAGAAAACCCTTTACCCAGTAAGCTGGAAAGCTGATGACCCTGTTGGTCATATAGAAATGCAAGTTATGGTTGTAGTTAATATAAAGTATGACAGTAGCAGATGTGGATGAAGGTACCAAAATGGAACCTGTTCTGGCACAGCTGGTATTGTAAATGGGCACAGTTAGAGTGAAATAGTTTTAGGCCTAGGAAGATGGCTGAGTCTGAGTTCCATTCCTAGCACTCAAGTCAGACAGCTCACAACCACCTCTCACTCCAACTCTCTGGGATCCAGTGCCATCTTCTGGCCTCTCTGGGGACACACATATACTGCATATACTTAAGACAGGCATACACATAGCAAAACTGTATCTGTCATTTATTAAAAAAAACAAAAGCCAATTACAAACAAGAGTATGAATGAGTTCAGGAACATGTCTTAGTATTGATGCAATAAAACACCATGAGGGCTGGAGAGATGGCTCAGCAGTTAAGAGCATTGCCTGCTCTTCCAAAGGTCCTGAGTTCAATTCCTAGCAACCATATGGTGGCTCACAACCAGCTGTAATGAGGTCTGGTGCCCTCTTCTGGCCTTCAAGCATACATGCAGAAAGAATATTATATACATAATAAATAAATAAATATTTAAAAAATAAAAAAAATAAAACACCATGACTAAAGCCACTTGGGAAGGACAGGCGTTTTTTTTTTTCAGCTTACACTTCCAGGTTATAGTCCATCAACAAGAGAAGTCAAAGTGGGAGCTCAAAAAGGGCAGGGACTTGGAGGCAGGAGCTGATACCGAGGCCGAAGAGGAGTGGTGCTTACTGACTTGCTCCTCATGGCTTTCTCAGCCTGCTTTCTTATACTTACCAAGGATCCCAGTGATAGCATTGCTCACAATAGGCTGGGCCCTCCATCATCAATCACTAATTAAGAAAATACGCTGTAGGCTTGCCTACAGCTGGATCTATGAAGGTATTTTCTCAACTGAGGTTCCCTTCTTTCAGATGACTTGTGTCAAGTTGACACAAAACTATCCAGAACAGAACATAACGCTGAGCCAAAAGAAAAGCAGGTTAGCATTTTTTAATTATGCTTCCGTTTTCATCACAAAATACACTGAGCAATAATAATAAGGATGCAGTATATGGGGTACAAATTATAACAAGACAATGGTAAGCTCCAAGTTTACCTGTGAAAGGAGATAGAGGAGATCAAGAGTGGAAGAATCAGTTAAAGTGGATGGCAGGTGCACCTTTTAAAAGAATGCTGAGGTACCGCACCTTTGTTCCATTTAAGATTTGATTAAGAAATGAAATGGTCTCTGATGCTACCTAGTGTTTCTGGGGAATTTAATGTCACCTACTCATCCAGGTCTGTTGCTCGTTCTAGGAGCTAGGCAAGCCGTTTCTCAGAGTAAGAGCTAAAGCAGTGTAAGGTCCCCTTTGTTTTATTCTGACATAGGCAGAACAAGCCTTATCGGTTCTGCTGTTTCTTCCAGATGTTCCCTTTAAAAGGCTTCGCCCACCTGGAGAGTTGTTTTTCTTCCTCATGAGTGGGGTGGTAGCAATTGCTGTCATTCCCTACCCTTCTGTAGTACAGACTGTGTTTTGTGGGGGCTAGGGGTATAGCCTGTTGGGAGACTACTTGTTTTGCATACAGAGCCCTGGGTTCAGTGCCCAAAACCACATAAAATGGAGCATGGTGGCACATTCCTTTAATCTTAGTAGGCACGAGGATCATAAATTCAAGGTCATCTTCAGTTACACAGCAAGTTCAGGGCCAACCTTGGCTAGTGCGGTAATCTTTCTTTTTCACACCCTCTGCTCTCATTTAAGGAAAGAAACATACAAGAATCTTGGAAAAAGGTTAGCCTGGAGACTAAAAAACTGACATTTCACCTGTCCTATGCTGAGATGGAAACCTAGCCTAAGAAAAGAAGATGAAGCATAAGTGAATTGGGAAACTCCAGTATTAAATATGTTCTCTGTTTTATATGCAAGAGTTGACACACAGGAAAAAAGGAAACTTACTGCCATGTGCCCACAGCACAGAGTAAAGAGAATTGCCTGTCTTAGTAAAATGACGTGCAGACTCTCTAGGGTTTGAATTCTGAATCTCTTGCGTGAAGTAAGAGTAAGCAGACTGTGAGATTGATTGTCCTTGCCTGTCATGCAAGTCCCAGGAAATAGCCTTCTTCCCCCTTAAAGCATCTTTCATCTGGCAAAATTAACTGCCCCAAAGCTGATTTCTTTTTCCTTCATTTAACCATCCTCATTTTATTTTCAGAAAACTGAGCGCTCTCCTTCATTCTTTTCTCCCCCAATCTGCCTTCACTCTCTTCCATCTCCAAATGCAGTATTCTAACTCCAGACTATATCTCAGATGCATCCACTTCCTTATGTTGTCATCTGTCTTAGTCACTGTTCTATTGCTGTGCAGAGACACTATGACCAAGGCAACTCTTATGAAATAAAATATTTAATTGGGAATTTGCTTACAGTTTCAGAGGTTTAGTCCATTATCACTGTTGGATGTCGTGCAAAGATGGAAACAGACCACCGAAGTCTAGTAAACCAGAAGCAAACTTTATTCAGAAAAAAATTGAAAATTAAAAAAAAATAAATCTGCATGGGGCACAAAAAGCTTATCAGCTAGCTGAGACCACAGCCAGAGATGGACTTGTAAGGCTGTGGCAAAGGCGGGTTTCTGACCTCCTCCTTTTTATAGCAAAAAGCAACAAAGATTAGGCAATAAAACAGAAGAATTTTTACAATGTCAAGGTAAAACTCAGATACAAATTGCCCTTCTTTGCAATTTTCATTAACAGAGTTTTAGTTAGACTAGTGTTTGTATTTTAGGTCTTTGTTTTTCCCTGACACTCCCTGGTGGTGTTTACCAAAGCTCTGCACTCCCCCTAATGCTGCCAGTTTCATGTAGCAGAGACCATGCATAACAGAAAAGTCACATACATCCCACCCTCTAAAGGTTAATTCAGCTCATATCCATTATTGATCACGGGTGACTGGGGTGTTATCTTAGGGCTAACTCTCAGTTTGCAGAGCTGATGCTTCGGTCTTATAGACAGATGGTTTGTAAAGAAAGCTGCTGACATCCTGCTCTCATTCTACGAGGCTTACAACTTTGCTTTCCTTATTTATACATTCTTATTTCTGGAATCTGCATTTCTGTATTCTTACTCTTGGACTCTTCGATCATAATAGTGGGAGCATGGTGGCACACAGGCAAGCACTAGAGCAGTCGTGAAGAGCTACATCCTGATCTGTAGCTTGAGAAGGAGAACCTGGGCCTGGCATAGCTTTTAAAGCCCCAGAGCCCATCTCCAGTGACACACTTCCTCCAACAGGGCTACCCCTTCTAATCCTTTCAGATAGTGCCACTAAGTGCTGTAAGAGGGGAATAAGCGTTCAAATATATCAGTCTATAGGGCCGTTTGTTTTCAAGACGGGGTTTCTCTGTGTGACAACCCTGGAACTCGCTTTGTAGACCAGGCTGGCCTCAAACTCGCAGATCCACCTGCCTCTGCCTCCAGATGCTGGGATCAAAGGTGTGCAGCACCACCCCTAGCTTGTGGAGGCCATTCTTACTCAGACTGTCACGTCATTTTACCTGGTTCTATTCCGTGCTTTGATTCCTGCTTCTCCTCAGTCTTATTTTCCAAATAACAACCAGAGATATTCACCATGTAAACTAGTCTCATTTTTCAAACCTTCAATAGTTTATTCACAGACTTAAGACCCAAACTCCCTGTCTTCAGGATCTGCATGAAAATGAATAGTCTCACCTTGCCAAGATCTTCCCACTTCTTACTATCCCTCTTCTTCCTGCCATCTGCACCAGCCCATTTTGTATGACACTCATTGACTTTTCAGGTCTTTATGCCAGGGACCATCTCCTGTCTCTGGGTCTTCGGAGGTACTGTTGCCTGTTCCTGAAATAGCATTTCCCACCTCATCCTACATAAATGTCTACCTTTGATCTCCGTTTGGCTCTTTCTGATACTTTTTCTAATAGCATTCTGCTTTTCATTACATTTATCATGCTGCATATCATATATGTGTACATTTGTATATATGTATTTGTTTATTTGTAATGATGTCACCCACAAGTTTATATTGTACACAATGGCAAGAACTATGTATGTTTTACTCAGTATTGCTTGCTGTACACCTAGCCTCATAGATCCATAACATATATTTGCTAGAAGAACGAATGAAAAGCCATACGTGAACTGTAATATACTTCCCTGGTCCCTGCTTCTGAAGTCTATGTTGTTCTCAGTATTGAGTCATTCTAAAGATGATGAAGGAAATACATCTACATAGGCATTTGGTTTCCTTAACGTAAATTCTCAGAAATAGAGTTGCTGGGATCAAAAGATAAGATCTTTTTTTTAAAGCTCATAAAAATTTTCTGATCCTTCTTCAGAACAGTTACCCAAGTTAAATTAGTTCCTTTTTTGCTTTCTTTGTTTTGAATATGTGGAACACACAAGAGAGGAACAGTTCAGGTAAAATTTAGCATCACACTTTCATAAAATTCTTTAGGTGGGTTTTTGGTTTGTTTGTTTGGTTGGTTGGTTAGTTGGTTTGTTGGGGTTTTTTGTTTGTTTTTTGTTGTTGTTTTTTTTTGGGGGGGGTTTTTTTTTTTTTTTTGGTTTTTCTAGACAGGGTTTTTCTGTAGCTTTGGAACCTGCCTGGAACTAGCTCTTGTAGACCAGGCTGGCCTTGAACTCACAGAGATCCACCTCTGCCTCCCTAGTGCTGGGATTAAAGGTGTGCGCCACCACTGCTCGGCTTAAAATTCATTTCTTGAAACCTGCTTTTGTAGCACAGGTGGCATTCTATCGTTCCCTCCTTATGTGGAAAGTATTCTCTCATTGCTGAAGATGAGGTAACACAGCTGAGAAAGTTACAGATTTGCACAAGTTCCTACAGCCAGGCTGCTCATGTCAAGACAGTTTATGCTGACCTTCATCACTCCCTGTTCCAGTTGTCCAAAAGTGATGACCCTTCTGTGTCACCTGATCCAGCCCTTGGCTTCCCCGCTGCCACATTCCTGTGAAAATGCTGCCCACCTTTCCTGCTTCCCTGCCCGATGATGCCAGTGGTTTAGGTGCCCTATCTCTCTGACAGACCCCTAAAGGGGCTCTGCATCAGCAGACTCTCCAGATAGTTCACACTTGAGTCTCATCTTGTCTTTGCATGGTGGTATAAATAAACAAACAAACAAATAAATAAATGACCCATTTCTTCCCTTTATAATCCCCACTCCCAGTTTACAGGGGTAGTCCATTTGGATCATGCATTGTAATAGGCCCCTAACTAAATAATAATCATATAAAAAGCTTGCATCCTACCCCTGTGGATTCTTGGTTTTGAATTCTTAAGGCTTGAAGCTATATAGTTGGAGAAAGGTGAATTTTCTGTCTTAGGCTGCACATGTTCACCCAGGTCTATGTCTCCCTCCTCCTCTCCCTACCTCCTCCTGGCAAAAAGATAGAACTTCCTACCAGATCAGGGTTTGGTAAAGCAGAATGCCTGCTTGATATTTATCCCTTTTTTTTAAAAAATATTTTTTAGGGTTTATTTAACTTTATTTTATGTGCATTGGTGTGAAGGTGTCAGATCCCCTGCAACTAGATCTTCAGACAGTTGTGAACTGCCATGTGGGTGCTGGGAATTGAACCCAGGTCCTCTGAAGAGCAGTCAGTGCTCTTAACTACTGATCCATCCCTCCAGCCCCAATATTTATCCCTCTTAATAACTCCTTTAATTTCTCTTAACCTTTCAGGCTCTCCCTGCTTGTCCTATCCAGGCCACCTGTGAGGCAGCCTCCAAGGAGGAAAACAAGGAAAAAAATCGATACGTAAACATCCTGCCTTGTGAGTGTTTGCAGGGTTTCTTGGAATGTGTTCTAAAACTACATCTCTAGATTCTTTGAGGATGGGAAGAATCTTGGGGTTGGTAACAGGAGGGCAAAAAGAAGAATGTGTTCCCCCATTCCCCAGGCAACCTCACAGTCAGGAAGGACTAAACTATGGATCACAGTTTTGCATGCCTGTTTCTGAAGACCAGGCAGGGCAGCTTCACGGGACCAGGCAGAAAGTAGGTTATGTAGTTTGTTTGTTTGATACATGCACGCACGCATGCGAACACACACACACACACACACACACACACACACACACACACACACACACACTACTCAAACTGTAATGCAAAGTTCTCTTTCTAGCTGTAAGCCAGGGCACAGTGAAACCATGAACTAAACCACTCCATTGGTAGAAAGGAAGGTTATCGGTGACTCAAACTGCCAACGCTCTGTCTCTGGTTCAGAGAAAACAGTAAGAGCAGGAGAAGCCTTACCAGTTCTAAGGGAAGCCGGTAGTGCTGAAGGGGGCCTGGGAGTCAGTACAGCCTGGAGTTAGTGGAGTGGGAAGTAGGGTATCGCTACAGCAGCCTGGGAACTAGGGTGGGGACTGTGATCTAGTACAGGCTTATTTGAGTTAATGCAGAACTAGTTGCCCATCGCCAGAGGTAGTTGGTTGTAGGGATCAGATAATGGCTTTTCTTAACAGAAACCAACTCACAAGGTTTCTGAGAAGTGCTGAGCTTAAGTAGCAGTACTGTTACTCAGCCCAGATATTGTCAACAGCATTGCCATTTTGGGGGCCCACTTTTACAGTAATCGTAAATTTAAAAAAAAAATTGGGAGGGTTGAAGGGGAAGGGGAGAGGCAGGGAAGGGGACAGAGAAAAATGTTGAGCTCAATAAAAATCAATTTTAAAAAATTGAGACAGGGTTTTCCTATGTAGCCCTGACTATTCTGAAACCTACTGTATAGACCAGGCTGGCCTCAAACTCAGATCTACCTACCCCTGCCTACTGAGTGCTAAGACTAAGTAACACTTTTAAAGAGGAAGTGTTGGAGGCAGCAAGAAAACTCAGAGGGTAAAGGCATTTGCTGCCAAGCCTACTGACCCGAATTCAATCTCCAGGACCCTCATCACAAAGGAGAGATTTGACTCTTATATTGTCTGCTGAATTCCACAAGCACAACCACTTATGCACATATGCAGATGCATACAAATAAATGTTTAAAAAAATGTTTTGGGAGGGCTGAAGAAATGGCTCAGAGGTTAAGAGCACTAGCTGTTCTTCCAGAAATCCTGAGTTCAATTCCCAGCAATCATCTATAATGAGATCTGGTGTCCTCTTCTGGAGTGTAGGCATATATGCAGGCAGAACACACTGCATACATAATAAATACTTTTAAAAAAAAACTGTTTTGGATGATCAAAAAGCTAGGTGCAGTTGTTTATTCCTATAAACCTAACTCATGCGAGGCTGAAGCAGGAGGATTGCCATTGAGTTCAAGGCAGTCTAGACTACAGTTAACCTGAGCTACCAAGTAAGACTGTGTAAAAGCAATAACAAAACAAACAAAAAGCAGAAAACTAAGTGGTGGGGGTCCATGCCTTTGATCCCAGCACTCAGGAAGCAGTCAGATCTCTGAGTTGAGGCCAGTCTTTACAGAGTAAGTTCCAGGACAGCCAGCCAGTGCTACACAGAGAAACCATGTCTCAGAAAAACCAGACAAAATCAAAAACCACTGATATACCATGTCTCAATCACACAGACACAGGTATCTGGGCTAATCTGCTTCAGGGACAGTAAGAAACAAAACTGAATCTATTGAAATGTGAACTTCTTGTTTTTTTCTAGATGACCACTCTAGAGTACACCTGACACCAGTTGAAGGGGTTCCAGATTCTGATTACATCAATGCTTCATTCATTAATGTAAGGAACTTGTACTCTTCTTGTTTATCCCAGGAAAAGCCATTAGCTGTCATCTGTTGATTCCACCGTAACAAATCTGATTTTTTTAAGTAGCTAATTCTTTTTTTTTTATATTGGGTAATTTAAAATATATCTTTTGTTAATTCTCTCATCATTTCCTAAGGTTTCCAGTACAGAAATCTAAGTCTAGTTGTATATTTCTATGAACCCTTTTTTTGATCATTTCAAATGCTACAAACAAAAGCATGCTTTACCCTCAGTAGTAAAAATATGGGAGAACAAGACAAGAAAACCTGCTGCCAGGAAAGTCTGGCTGATGGGTCCAGGGCACTGTGAGTCAAGGCCGGAGGGAAGAGAAATAGTCGCAGGACCCTGAGTGGTGGAACAGACAGCAGGAGTTGAAATCTACATTCTGGGGAACACAGGGTTATCTCACCAAGTAATCACAGCCATTGACACATGGACAGGAGACTCCAGGCTAGAGCAGAGCAGCTAGCTCCTCTCTGTCTTTAGAGGCCTGAGGGCACAGAAGTCTTCGGTGTTTCTCTCTACTGGGAAGAGTGTAGATTCCACCTATAGAACTAGCTTGGGCTCATGGTTCCAGGGTTCAGAAACCAAAGACAATGAAGGAGCTAAGGAGCCAGGTTTTATCTATCCTTCCCTTTCCTTAGTAGTTTTGCCCTTTTTTTTTGTTTGTTTTGTTTTTTTTGTTTTTCGAGACAGGGTTTCTCTGTAGCTTTGGAGCCTGTCCTGGAACTAACTCTTGTAGACCAGGCTGGCCTCGAACTAACAGAGATCCTCCTGCCTCTGCCTCCTGAGTGCTGGGATTAAAGGCATGCACAACACTGGCTAGTTTTGCCTTCTGTTATGCTTTATTTGATTAGGTGATCACTAGGCACTCTTTCATGGAGGTAACTTGTAGGAAACACTCTGAGGCTGGCTTCCACATCCATGTGTATGTCTGTGTTTATTTTTTTAAGCTCTCCGTGTTCCTTGGGAATTTAACAGTGGCTTTTTATGAAGCCAGGAGCATGATGTACTTAACATGTTTCTTAAGAGCTCATCAGTTTTAATTACACGTTCAGAACTGAAGCAGAATTGAGCATCCTGAATTAAGTCTATCTTGATTTTCATGTTGTAATGAAGATTAAAAACATTTTTGGAGGGCTAGAGAGATGGCTCAGCCATTAAAGGCCAGGGTCACAACCAAAAATATAGAAGCATTTCTGAAAACTAAATTCCTGTTCTCAAAGTTTTAAGAAGCCTACTGTTGCTGACTTTAAATGCTTTCTTCTCTGCTAGGAAGCAATTCTGCTGCTCTTGTTTGAACTAGAATAGGAAGTGACTTCTCGGATTTAGGTCCTTTGATTTCACCACCGCCTTGGTGTGACCTGATGTCCCCGCAAACCTGCTTCCCATTGCCCATTTTACTGTCGTCTGCATAGAGAGAAAAGAAGTCCCTGTTAGTATGAGTCTCCCAGAGGCTCCTTATCTGTTTTGATGGGATCCCCAGTCTCCTTTGCTTCTTGTCGCCCACTGACTGATGGAGGAGCTCATTGTCAAACATGGCTGTTTTTGAAAAGTTTTTACATCTAACTAAAGCATCCTCAAGAAAAAAAAAAAAAAAAGCTTTATCCTTCCCAGTTCCAGCCCAACTCCATCCCTGGAACCACCTTATACGCTCTGCTTGGAAGCTCTTACCCCATTAACACTAAAGCCCACATTGTTGGCTACTGGCAAAACATCAGAAATGGTCTAGACCAAGGGTTAGTCTTTGGATACTCTCCAAGAATTCACCTTGAGAAGACCTACCTAGACCATTTGAATTTTTAGCCTTTGATTCTTCTCTCCAAAGCTAACCCTTCTGGGATTTCTGTAATGGAAATTCTTGTGAATATCCTAGACTTTTACAGGGGAGGCTTTGTTCACTGGCTGAGAGGCCGACTGGAGAATGTCATTCCTGCCAGCTTTTGGGTTTCACTTTTCTTTTTCATCCTTTCCCACCCAGGGCTACCAAGAAAAGAACAAATTCATTGCTGCACAAGGTAATGACAATTTTTTTTCTTCTTGGTCTCAACCACAATCCCATAGTGGGTTGAGGGTGTGGGATTTTGCCCAAATACTAAATGAAATAATAAAAATACAGTAGCTTTTCGCTAATTATTACCACCTAAAAGAAATACAAGGGGCTGGGGGAATAGCACAGTTGGTGAAGTGGTTGCTGCACAAACATGGAAACCTGAGTTTAGATTCCTAACACTTGCATTAAAATGCATGAGCACAGCCAGGCGGTGGTGGCGCACGCCTTTAATCCCAGCACTCGGGGGGCAGAGGCAGGCGGATCTCTGTGAGTTCGAGGCCAGCCTGGTCTACAAGAGCTAGTGCCAGGACAGGCTCCAAAGCCACAGAGAAACCCTGTCTCGAAAAACCAAAAAAAAAAAAAAAAAAAAATGCATGAGCACATGGACCTGACCCCAATGCTGGAGAGGCAGAGACTGAAGAATCCTAGGCTCACTGGCTAGCCAGGCTATGTGGTTAACAGGCTCTGAGTTAGTGAGAGAGTGTCTTCAAAAAACTGAGATGGAGAGCAACTGAGGAAACCTTAATAGGCAACATATGCACCTCTACAGGAATATGTACTTGCACACACACACACACACACACAACATGTACATGCATACTCTCATACACAGAATGCATCTTGCAGATTTACAACCTGTGACATTCATCTTGATGACTTAGTATTGAAAGGTCCTGTTTTTAAAAGTCCTTCGAAGCTGGAGAGATGCTCAGGTTAAAAGCGCTGGCTGCATTGGCACACACATGCTGTGGAATACATGTGAAGGGCAGAGGACAACTTCCAACTGTTGTTTCTTCTACTCTGCTCCCAGATACGAGTGTGGCCTCAGGCACCTTTACCCACTGAGCTCTCTTGATGCCTCCTGAGGTTTGTTTTAAGTACATTTGAGGAGTTTCTTAAAACTTCAGTTCCATAGCAGATCCAGTGTCCCTAACTCCTGGTGGTTTGGTTGCAAAGACTTCTCTTTACTACACCCTGAGAATTCTTCTAGCCTCTCTGCTGCTAAATCTCATCTTTCTCTCATTGTATACAGCTTCGTTTTTGTTTAGAAACTTCTTATGGTTTTCTGAGAAAGGCTATATGGAAATTAAATTTGAGTTCCAGCCTGAGCATGTCGCTCCACCTTTCTGGGATTGATGACACTCACTCCAGAGTATAACAGAACAGAGTAAATGTCATAGCTAGTACGTAGCTTATTGTCTAGATTATTCAGTGAGCAGGCATGACTTTTAATCCTTAACCCTTAGAAAATCACTGTGTTCTTTCCTATTTGCAAGCCTCCTGCCCACAATCCTAATGAAGTGTTTGGTACATAAATGGTAGATACATGGGAAATATTCAGTTAACAGGTAGATGAATGGATAAATAGGGTGGGTGTTCCCCTGAAGATATGTAGACACAGAATTCCAAAAAGTCAGGAGTGAGTATTCTCGGTTTCCTAGCATTGTTTTTCCTCTTCTAATCTTCACTCTTGGCTCCTTTAGGACCAAAAGAAGAAACGGTGAATGATTTCTGGAGAATGATCTGGGAACAAAACACAGCTACCATCGTTATGGTGACCAACCTGAAGGAGAGAAAGGAGGTAAGATGAAAACTGAGAAGCAGTCAAATCGGGTAGAGAGTCTGCTCTGCTGGAGCTCTAAACTTGAGCCTTGCTACTTTCTTTTTGTGGTTACTATAGATCATCCACATGCTAATGTGTCTCTTCCTATATAGCCTCAGAGGAAACCTCAGAGGAATCTCAGGACAGGGGATAGTGGTGTCTGGTGTTGAAACAGCTCATTCTAGTTCCAAAGTAACCAGGAAGGAAGAAGTGGACCGTTAGCTATTTCCCCTTGCCTTCTCTAGTCCCTCATCCCCTCAGTTTTCTGCAGTATACCCTCTAGCTGATAGAGGGAGCCGAGTGAACTAGCAGAGCCTCTGATAAGGGTGTGGCCAGCAGGAGTACAATGAATCTGAAGCTTGCACCAAGTCCTCTGGCAGCTTCTAACAGCTTCTTTTTCCTTTGTGGCCTGATCAGCTCTATAGCTGGGCCATAGCCAGCACCAAACCTGGGTGTCTCAGTCACTGTTCTATTGCTGTGAAGAGACACCATGACCTTTTATAAGCATCTCTTATAAAAGGAAGCATTTTTTGTTTTGTTTTTAAGATTTATTTATTTTTTTATTTTATGTGCATTGGTGTTTTGCCCACATGTGTGTCTTTGAAGGTGTCAGAGCCCCTGGAACTGGAGTTATAGACAGTTAACTGTGGGTGCTGGGAATTGGACCCAGGTCTTCTACCATGGCTCAGTGGTTAAGAGCACTGATTGCATTTTTAATTGGAGCTTGCTTATAATTTCAGAGGTTTGGTCCATTACCATTATGGTGGCACACAGGCAGATGTGTTGGTGGAGAAGTAACTGATAGTTCTTCATCTGGATCTGCAGGCAGCAGGAGGCCTGGCTTCAGGTTCAGAAACTTGAAAGCCCACCCCAGTGACATGCTTCCTCCAACAAAACCACACCTACCCCAACATTGCCATACCTCCTAGTCCTCAAGTAATGCTGCTCCCTGATGACTAAGCATTCAAATACATGAGCCTGTTGAGGCCATTCTTATTCAGGTCCACACTGGACCATAGGTCAGCCCACAGAGACGAATCTTCATTCATGACAGTCTTTCTCAAGGATGGGCCTTCGGTCACCTTGACCCATTGTGAGATTTGGGGTGTACTGCCCAGCAGCTCCACAGTGCATAGAAAGGTAGTTTGAGGCTAGCGGTGGTGGCACATGCCTTTAATCCCAGCACTCAGGAGGCAGAGGCAATGACAGGTAGATCTCTGTGATTTAGAAGCCAGCCTGGTCTACAGAGTGAGTTCCAGGACAGCTAGGGCTACACAGAAAAACCCTTTCTCAAAAAAACCTTTTTAAAAAAAAAAAGGAAGAGGAAGAGTGGTTTGGGGTGGATTTTATGTTAGTATGCTCTAAGCAGACCGTTAGCTCTTGGAAGCTGTTAGAACTTGGTCAACAGGAAGACCTTGGTTTTACCACAAACCAATAATCTGTGTGGGTGCTGTGTGGTAGCTCTGTCACAGCAAACTTCACACAGGCTTGCCCCTAAGGCCTGACCTGAGAGATTGTGGAAGTTCAGATTTTGCAGATAAAACAGTTTCCAGTTTGCCTTGAACTGGGGGTAGGAGTGGAAAATATGTGCAGGTCTGTGACTGAGGCTGGGTACAGTTGAAGAGAGTGAGTTACAGGCACTAAACCTTTAACTGACATAGGTGACAGAGGAGATGCAGGCTTTATGGATCCTTTCTCTCGGTTCCCTTACATCTGCCAGGACAGTTTTGCATGAGAGATTTGTGTCTGCTTTCTTTATAGTGTAAATGTGCCCAATACTGGCCAGACCAAGGCTGCTGGACCTATGGGAATGTCCGTGTGTCTGTTGAGGACGTGACTGTGCTTGTGGACTACACAGTACGGAAATTCTGCATTCAGCAGGTACAGTCTTCTGCCCCCTTTCCAGGCGTTTGAGAAGAATCTGCTGACTATTGAGAGGTGGGAAGGTCTGGGTGTCAGGAATTGCACAGTATACAATCTCTGTGGGTCCTGACCTGCAGGAACTTCTCTGTCGCAGCTAAGTGAGCGTTTTTATGACTGGTAGGACCTGTGCAGGTGAAATTTGATCGCCTTGAATGTCACCAGACAGTGTAGAGAGAAGCTTCAGGAAGTGGAGTAGTCTGAGTGTTGTGTTCACCCCTCTAAATACCTCTACCTCCAGGGGTGTAGTGTGACTATTGTAAGCCTTCCAGAGTGACCCGTGGCCTGAGCTAGAGTTAGGGGTTGGGGTGCTGTAAAAGAGGGCTTATCAAGAATCAGGAGCCCTGCTGGCTGTGGGAGTACATCCCAGCATTGAGAGGCAGAGGCAGAGGCAAGACACTCTCTGACTAGGAGGCAAGCCTGATCTACAGAGTGAGATCCTGTCCAAAAAGGAAGAAGAAAAGAACTAGGAGCCTCGCATTGTGTCTCTAACCCTGCTGTTTCCTGTAATAGTTCTGGGGCTTATACCAGGTCATTTAAGTTCTCTGAGTTTCACCTTCATTTGTAGCCCAAGAAAATAGCAGTTCAGGCTGCTGTGTGGGAGGATTCTCCATCTGTGATTAGTGCCTCTCTGAGTCCTCCTCACTTTTCCGTCATCATGACAATCACTCTTAACCTTCCCTACCCTTATGCTGCCCTCCTCTGGTTATCAAAACAAACACACAGAATCTCCTCATTTCACAGGTGGGCGACGTGACCAACAGAAAACCACAGCGCCTCATCACTCAGTTCCATTTTACCAGCTGGCCAGACTTTGGGGTGCCTTTCACCCCAATTGGCATGCTCAAGTTCCTCAAGAAGGTGAAAGCCTGTAACCCTCAGTATGCAGGGGCTATCGTGGTCCACTGCAGGTCAGTGTGGCCTGACCCTTGCCCACTTTCCGCCCCCTAGGACAGAGCAAGGGAACAGCACAGGAACCCTGACCAAGGAGGCTGACACAGAAGAAATGCATAGCTGGGACCCCAGGCCGCAGACAGAGAGAATCTTTAAATTCTAGTCAGGGGTAGAAAATGTGATTTGTGGAAAGACAGGAGTTAGGCAACTCACTGTGGTTCTAAAATAACTGTGGAGGAAGACTTGAGCCAGAGCCTGTGTCTTACCTGTAGGAGCTGTATTTGTAGTTATGGGAGAATTTGTTCACTGGCCCCCATTATTTTCAGCATATACTCCTGGCGGTGCATGAGGTAAATCTACTTTGCTATCATACTTGTTGGAGTTAAAGCACCTTTCTTCCTAGTAGGCATCTCTCCAAGACTAGGAGTGGAGACTCAGCTGGGAAGCCAAGCAACTAGGTCAAGTGCTGGCTCTGTACCCTTGCCCCTTGCAACCCTTATAAATATCAGGGTACCCAGGCCCTGATAGCAGAGACCAGGAGTTCTAGCACAGTAGATTATTGGCTCAAGGGCAGTGCCAGTTCTACCCCATTGGGAATTAGAATTTAGCTGCCTGTAGAAAGCCTGAGGCTGTGCCACCCTTCCCTGTCTGCCCCCACAAGTTACTCCTGGCCTCATCCACTAACCCCTTGCTCTGGCTACAGTGCAGGTGTAGGGCGCACTGGTACATTTGTGGTCATCGATGCCATGCTGGACATGATGCATTCAGAGCGGAAAGTGGACGTCTATGGTTTTGTGAGCCGGATCCGGGCCCAGCGCTGCCAGATGGTACAGACAGACGTGAGTGATCCGTGGGCAGGGCAAGGGAAGGGCTTTCTAATGCCAGGACATCTGCCTACTCTGAGGACTCCAGTTCACATAAACATCACGTAGTGTGTATACATGTGCACATACACGTGCTTGTAATACATGTGTTGGTCAGAGGACAAAGTGCAAGTTAGTTCTTTCCTTCTGTCACATGTTTAAAGAAACCAAGCATGGGAGCTGGAGAGGTGATGCACTAGTTGCTCTTCCAGAGGGCCCAGGTTTAGTTTCCAGCATCCACTTGGTAGCTAAACAGCCATCTATAATTCCAATCCCAGAGATCCAATACCCTCTTTTGGTGGTGTATGTATAAACACATGGTACTTACATACATGAGACAAAACACTCACACACATAAAATCAATAAAAATGTTAAAAAAATAAAATCCCGGGCATGGTGGTGGCACACACCTTTAATTCCAGCATTTGGGAGGCATAGGTAGGCAGATCTCTGAGTTTGAAGCCATCCTGGAAGTGAGTTCCAAGACAACTAGGGCTGTTACATAGAGAAACCCTATCTTGAAAAAAAAAAAGAAGAAGAAGAAAAGAAAAAAGAAATGAAAGATAAAGAAATAATGCATAGAAGAGGAGGTTGTAGCTTTATAAGGGGATAGATTTTAATGAATGCAAGCATACCAGGGACTTCAGTCATGATGCAGCCAAGTCCAAGAGCAAAAGTGAGATGGATCTGTGGTCATGGCACAGATATGGGGTGGAGGCAGGCTGGAGTCAAAGGCCTTGCAGACTTTCACAGCCTTCGCGTGTGGCCAGTGTCTGACAGACTCTGGAATCTGGCAGTCCAGGATCCTGTCTCCCAAGCTAAGCACCCCCGGGGAAACTCATGCATTTTGAGTTCTGCTTCACTGTGTTAGGACAGTGTGAATGAATCACTTTATCCCTGCCAAAATGAAAGGAAAAGTAGACTGAGTAAAGAAGGCACTAGGAGTGACCTGGTACTAGCAGGGTCATGCTGTTTGTGACTCAGACTTCTGTATGATCTGTATTTCAGATGCAGTACGTCTTCATATACCAGGCCCTTCTGGAGCATTATCTGTATGGGGATACAGAACTGGAAGTGACTTCTCTGGACACCCACCTGCAAAAAATTTATAACAAGATCCCAGGAACTAGCAACAATGGATTAGAAGAGGAGTTTAAGGTGAGTTGAAGCTGGGCAACTTCCAGACTAAAGGAACCACACAGCTGGAAAAAACAATTTAGGAAAAATGTTAGTTCTGTGTGCACCACAGTTAGTGATAGTTGAATGAATCAGAACTGTACAGTCTTGCTTGTTAGAATCACTTGAATTGTCTTTAAGGAAAATGAATAGAAAACAGTATTTCCTTAAGTCCCTCAGCATTTCTAGATGATTATAATGTATAGCAATTTAAACACCAGGTAAAAAGTCTTTTGGGCTGGGCATTGGTGGTCCATGCCTTTAATCCCAGCATTTGGGGAATAGAGGCAGGTGGATCTCTGTGAGTTTGAGACCAGCCTGGTGTCCAGGGCAAGTTCCACTCTCATCAAGAAGAAGTACTCTGAAAAGCTGGCATGGTTTTTATTTGCAGTGGAGACAAGGGCATCTCTATGAGTTTGAGGCCAGCCTTATCTATATAGCAAGCTCCAGGACAGTCAGAATTATGTAAAAAGACCCTGTCTCAAAAAACAAACAAAAAAGGTGAAGAAGCACTGATGCCTAAACTGAGCCTAGGAATGCAGGCCTATAAGTAACAGCTATTTGAGAAGCTGAGGCAGGACAAATACAGGACTCTTATGTCAAAATTTTAAAAATGGAATGGAGCCAAGAGTGGTGGTGCACTCCATTAATCCCAGCACTCAGGAGACAGAGGCAGGTGGATCTCTGAATTGGAGGCCAGCCTGGTCTACATAGTAAATTTCAAAACAGGCAGAGCTGTGTAGAGAGGACCCTGTCTGAAAAGAAAAGGTAATATGGTGTGTTGTCAGAGGCCAGGAGCAGACAGTGGGTGTACAGAGAACCATTCACTTACAGCAGTCCTTAGTGCACTGCAGTGTGCTTGATTGTTGATGTGTGGGCTACTCTCAATAGCAGGAACCAGAAACAAGCTTAAGGTCTGGGGAGATGGTTTTGTGGGCAAAGTGCATGCTGCACAAGCACGACAACCCCAGTTTAGATGTTCAGTACCCATGTGAAAATTGGGCATGGTGGCATATGCCTGTGATCCCACTACTGGGAACAGAGTTGAGGAAAGGGGCAGTCTCTGGCCACACAACCAACGGCACACTCCAAGTTCCATGAGAACGCTGTCACAAAAAGTAAGGTAGGGAGTGATAAGGTAGGATGCCCAGCGTCAGCCTCTGGCCTCTATATGCGCACACACGGAACACCCATACACACAAGGAAACAACCTCAGAACAGGAAGGAATAATAAAGTTTGAATATTTTTCTAAATGGCAGAAGAGTGGCCCAAAAATTCAAGGCCAGAGGAGTCTCGGGAGGTTCCACAGGAGCCTAAAAGGCATTGCTTTTCAAATACTTTTGACTTCTTACAAAACTTAAAGATGGGAGAATTACATGTAGAAAGGGAGATAGAGCGGCACAGGGAAGAGGAAATGCAGTCGGGACCTGGCAGAATAGTTCTAGTGAGTAGCAAAAGTCTTCTCGGATTCATTTGTTGGGAATAATAGTGTCTCACTTCTTACTTCATTCAGAAGTTAACTTCAATCAAAATCCAGAATGACAAGATGCGCACTGGAAACCTTCCAGCCAACATGAAGAAGAACCGGGTTTTACAGATCATTCCATGTAAGCACCCCTCCCCACCCGAGTCTTACTGCTCCAGCCCCATTTGCTGCACTACTCCAGCTCTGAGTGCAGTGATTGACCTGAAGCCAAGAGTCACAGCACTGCCTCTTGTTCCTCGAAGTGGTTTTAGGAAATAAAAAGCATAAAATCCAAAGAAACATTGATATCTGTGCCCCACTGCCTTGTGAGGTTGGTCAGGGAGTGAACGTTGGTAAGATGCAAGCAAGCCATTCACTGTCCTCCTTGCAGATGAATTTAACAGAGTAATCATTCCAGTCAAACGCGGTGAAGAGAACACAGACTATGTGAACGCATCCTTCATCGATGTAAGTGATGGGTATGTCCCCTGAATCTGTCCTGTGAGGCTTCTAGTACCTCCCCACATACCTGCTTGAGAAAAACATCTTTAAGTCGATCAACAGCTACTGAACTCTCTCCCACCTGCCACCTGTACTAGGTCTGTCTAGCCACAAAGAACAGCATGTAAAGGAGACGTCCTACGTATTTCTAGACAAGAACTTATAGCTGTGTCCACGAATCTAAGAATGATCTAATCTTTCCTGTTTCCACTGTCTTCCTCCTAACTCCGTCCCCCTGCTTCCCTTCCCCTGGTATGATCCTGGGTCTGGAGCTCGTTCTGGAATCCCTGTGCCTCCAGGCAGTCCCTGTCACTTGTCTTTTACACTCACCCCTCCTTGACCAACCTCTGTAATTAACCTGACATTCAGGGCTACCGGCAGAAAGACTCCTACATTGCCAGCCAGGGCCCTCTTCTCCACACAATTGAGGACTTTTGGCGAATGATCTGGGAATGGAAGTCCTGCTCCATCGTAATGCTGACAGAACTGGAAGAGAGAGGCCAGGTGAGCTCAAGACCCCTGGGCTATGGGGAAAAGGTTGGGGGCAGCTATAAGGTATACCTGGATCTTTCTTTAACCGTGTCCTGGCATATCAGTAGGCCGGTGGTATCTAAGCAGTTCTCAGCTTCTCCCAGGAGTGGAGAAGCAGAGAAGCCTGAACCTCCAGTTGTTTCCAGACATTTCCCACCGTTTCACTTTTCTACCCTATCCAGCCTCTCAGACTAGCCTTTACACACACCCTCTCCATCCTACCTCCAGGTAGTGCAAAGCCAGTGGAAAAGAAGTTGTATAGCCAGGCCAGGGCTCTGAAGTAGACGTCTCTGAATGTCTTTAACACAGGCTCATGAAATTTAAGAAATATAAAGTAAAAGAAGACAAAGAAATTAAAAAAAAATAATTTGAGCCAGATATGGTGGTGTGCGCACTTTTAATCCCAGTACTGTGGAGGCAGAGGCAGGAGAATCTTTATGAGACCGAGCAAATTCTAAGCCAGCCTGGGCTGCATAATGAGACCCTGTCTAAAAAAAAAAAATAAAAATTAAAAAAATATATCAAGGGATTTCCTCAGGACTAGGACAAGAATAGAGAATAACCCCAGCGCAGGGCCAGCAGTTTTATAGCACATACTTAAGGTTGTGTCTTTTTAAAGGAAAAAGATATAAAGCCAGTTAAAAGTAGTATTGTCTGACATTCCAACTATACAGAGACCTCAGTGTAGGAAATTGCTCTCCACTCTATTCCTGATCATACAGCCTCTACAGGGCATCCCTTATTTCAGGCTGAGTTCCCATAGTGCTTATGTTTTGAAGCCTCTTTGCATCAAGGTTGTGCACTGTAGTAAACAGGTGATTCTCTGTGTATCTTTTAGCAGGGATCAGAATCATTAGGGTGAGCCTAGGAAAGTTAGTGTGGCCTGGTAGCAGCTACTTCTAAGCTACAGTAAAGAGTTAGGACTGCATACCAAAGTAAAGAGCCTTTCAAATGTTGGAGAGATGGCTACTTGCTGCACAATTGAGAAGACCAGCTTTGGATCCCAGCACCCATGCAATAAACAAGGAATTCTGCACAGTTGTGTAACCCTGCCTCCAGTGGGGAGAGTCAGGATTGCTGGGGCTTTCTGGTTTCCATCCTCACTGAGAAAGCCTGGGTTCAAGGAGAGACCTTGCCTCAAAGGAATAATTAAGAAGTAAAAGGACACATGATGCCCTTCTTCTGGCCTCCTCCTGTGCACACTTATATATGCACAAAAACACAGTTAATATTTTTTTTTAGAAAGTACCTTTGACAATTCTAATTTGTATATCTCTTATAAAAGCCCCCTGGGGTTAGTGAGATGGCTCAGTGGATAAAGGTGCTTGCCACTAAGCCTAACTACCTAAGTTCTGTCCCCAAGACCCACATGGTAAAAGAAGAGAACTGACTTCTACAAGTTGTTCTCTGCCTCCATGTGCACCCCATGCCCCCATATGGAATACAGTATATGAATAAGTACTCCTTTATAAGCAGAACTCTTTACCCTGGCAAGGCAGCACACACCTTAATCCCAGCACTTGGGAGGAAGATATAAGAGAATCATCACTCACCAACTCTGAACCCATCCTGTGAAGAGATGCTGTGACCATGACAGCTCGTATAAAGGAGAAAAACATTTAGTTGGAGCGGCTTACATTTTCAGATGTTTAGTCCATTATCATGGTGGCATGCAGGCAGATTCTGGAGAGGAAGCTGAGAGTTCTACATCTTGAGCAGGCAACAGGAAGTGGTCTGAGACACTGGGCATGGATTGAGCATGTATGAGACCAAACTACCATACCATCTTAGATAAGTGCACTATTCCCCTATTTGCTCTGTCACAAGTCTAGAGCTACCGTCCTCCCACCCTTCCACGTTGAGTCTGTTGGTGGGTCCTGATAGCTGCTGAGCATGCCCACTTTCCTGACATGGTGAGGTACAGACATGTGGGACATTAGTGATGCCTCCTGTGCATCCTGCCAGCATAGGGCCTCACCTCAGGTAGCCTGACATCACTCTGTCTGTGTCCTGCCCAAACCTTAGTTCTTCATTTGGTAGCCAAGCATTGCCTTTTTGAAAATTATAAATGTACTCATGTCACTCCTTATCTTAAAGTCCTGCTTGAGTTTGTAGAGATCTTACTAAAAATACCCGTGTGTGTACAATTTAGGAGTGTGGAGTGGTGACAAATAGTTCCCAAACTTGGGTTCTCCCCTCCCTCACCTCACTTGTTTGTTTATAGGCCAGATCTCATGTGTCTCAGGATGAGCTCTATAGACAGAAGTTTCTGCTCTGCCCAGTCCTGTAGCCATTCAGTCCCAAATAAACACACGGAGGTTTATATTAATTGACAGTTTGGCCTATTGCTCAGGTTTTTTACTAAATAGTTCTTACAACTCAAATTAACCCATAATTCTTATCTATATTTAGCCACGTGGTTTGGTACCTTTTCTCAGTAAGGGATTCTCATATTGCTTTCTCTGCGTCTGGCAGGTGACTGTGTCTCTGCCTTTCTTCTTCCCAGAATTCTCCTAATCTAGGCATCCCGCCTATACTTCCTCCCTGGCTACTGACCAATCAGCATTTTATTAAACCAGTAAAGTGACAAACTTTACAGAGCACAAGAGCATCACCTCACAGCAAGCCTCAGGCCGCTGTAAAGCCAAGGGTAACCTGAATTTTTGATTTCCTGCCCTGCCTGTGGAGTTCTGGGGTTACGAGTGTACACCACCATGACTAGCTTTTTTTCTGCTAGGGAATAAGCCCAGGGCTTCAAACACACTCTGGGGACGGGGAAATTAGATTTCCTAATGCTGGAATTCTGGGAATGTGCGCCATTCCTGGCCTGTCCCAGTCTTACTTCACTCTTCTGCTCTCCACGTCTTCATTGTGTCCTCTGTCGGCCTCCACCAGCTGTGTTTTCATATCTCCATCCCAGCAAGATCCCTAGGTATTTTTAGCCTGGGCCTCCTCCTAGATTCTTGTTGTTCTGCTTTGTTGGGTTTTTTTGAGACAGGATTTCTCTGTTTAGCTTTGGAGCCTGTCCTGGAACTTGCTTTGTAGACTAGGCTGGCCTTGAACTCACTGAGATCCTCCTACCTCTGCGTCCCAAGTGCTGGGATTAAAGGCGTGCACAACCACTACCCAGCTCCCTAGATTCCTTAGGCTCATGTTTTACCCCCTAAGAAAGGTCCTTGCCCCTTGAATCAGAGCAGAGTCACCCCAGTAGACCCCTGATCTGAAGCTCCCCTTTGCCTTCTGTCAACTCCCAGCAGCCACTAAAATGCAGCTGCTGTAACAACTGTCACCATCACCTCCCACAACCAAGAGGCCGCCTCTAATAGATCCTCTTTCTCTAGGAGCATTTAACTTTGTTTCTTTCATGCTGATCTCTGATTTTTTATTGTTGTTGTTGAGCCCACATAGAGAGCTAAATGAATGAAGAATCCTTTTACTTTCACCAAGTGAGGAATGCCTAAGTGAAGATAATCCCCTTACATCAGTCTCACCCTATAATAATGCCTCTTCTTAACATCCATTAAATCCTACTCCCATCAAGCTGCCAGATTTATTTCAATGAGCGCACCTTACCCACTTCCCTGTAATAGCTTTTGTCATCTTAAAGCTGATCGTATAGCATGAGTCTGCCCCCCAGGTCAGTCAGAACCAAATGAAACCATTTTAACCCATTACTCCCATTAGCCAGCTGGAAGAGGCTTCATTTTTGCTGTTTCCATCCCCCTCCTAACCTTACCTTGACAGGGCCTCTATCTTCTGCCCTCTACCCCTGTAAGTAACTGATTTGATGACCTAAAAGCTGCTAGGTATAGTCTTGAGTACCTATTTATTGGTTGGATGATTGGTTGTTTGGGTTTTTTGAGACAGATCTTACTGTGTACCCCAAGCCAGCCTTGAATTCACAGTCCTCTTTGCCTCTGCCTCCTGAGTGCATGAGCTACCATACCTAGCCCTTGATATCTAATTCTCTTATAACATCTGATGGTACTGGCTTGTTCTGCCTGCTAACAAAGATAGAAATGCTCAAGCTAGGGGCTGGAGAGATGGCTCAGTGGTTAAGAGCATTGCCTGCTCTTCCAAAGGTCCTGAGTTCAATTCCCGGCAACCACATGGTGGCTCACAACCATCTGTAATGAGTTCTGGTGCCCTCTTCTGGCCTGCAGACATACACACAAACAGACTATTGTATCCATAATGAATAAATAAATATATATATAAAAAAGAAATGTTCAAGCTAACAACCTTCAGGTGTTCCTCTAACTATTGCACACTAAAGGGCTAAGAGGACGCTGAGGGCCCAGCATGGTAGTACACACCTTTATTCACTTGGGAGACAGAAGGATAGATTTCTGTGAGTTTCAAGGCCAACCTGATGTGCTTAATGAGTTCCAGGCCAGCCAGAGCTACACAGTAAGACCCAGGCACACAGGTTGTGCACATACATGCATACATGCAAACAAAACAATCATACATAAATAAATCTAAAAATAAATGACAGAAGAAAAGGTCCCTTGCTGTGAGGATCCAAGCTACTTTGGGTAATCCTGCTGCTCTACCACACATAGTATTCTGGCCCCTGCCCTCACACACCTGCCCATTTGTTTCTGCAGGAGAAGTGTGCCCAGTACTGGCCATCTGATGGCCTGGTATCCTATGGAGACATCACAGTTGAGCTGAAGAAGGAGGAGGAGTGTGAGAGCTACACTGTCCGAGACCTCCTAGTCACCAACACCAGGGTAAGATGGGATGTGTACTGGGTGGAGCTGCTCCTGTGGAAAAGCAAGGCTTCCACTGTTTCCCTGACCTCCCTTCTTCCAAAGGAGAACAAGAGTCGACAGATCCGACAGTTCCACTTCCATGGCTGGCCTGAGGTGGGCATCCCCAGTGACGGGAAGGGCATGATCAACATCATTGCAGCCGTGCAGAAGCAGCAGCAGCAGTCCGGGAACCATCCCATCACCGTGCACTGCAGGTACTACTGACCCCTATCCTTAGAAACCTGGAGAGGTGGGTGTGGGGTCTGACGGTGAGTTTGGTCAGACCATGAGGAGAGACAGAGAGACAGTGCTGCTGAGCAGCATCGTGGCATTTGATAATCCATACGACTGGGTAATCAGCATGGACTTTGGAGTCTGAATTGTGTGCATGTGCTGAGGAAGTGCCGATATTCAGATCTTGAGAAAAGCATGGGGCAGTGATGCATTCAGGGGAGCAGCAAGAGAGGCCAACACTGGAGAGATGGTTCAGAGGTTAAGAACACTGGCTGCTCTTTCAGAGGTCCTGAGTTCAATTCCCAGCAACCATATGATGAGGCACAGCCATCTGTAATGAGATCTGGTGCCCTCTACTGGCCTACAGGCATACATGCATGCAGAACACTCTATACATCAATAATAAATAAATCTTTAGGGGAAAAAAAATCAGTGAAACTGAGAACAGAGGCAAGGTCAAGGATGCCTCCCAGGTTTGAGTCCAAATCAGTAGTAACCTTGACATAACCAACAAGAGAACAATGATAAGAAGTGACTCGTAGTCAGATGGAGTTTTAGGGGGAAAATAATGATGGGCTGTGGTATAGTAGAGTACTTGGCCAGCATGCTCAAGGCCCTGAGAAATCCCTAGCACCCTCAGGGGGAAAAAAGTTTATCCTGAGGTATGCCCTTAAAGGTGAAGTCTCATCAGGCATGGTGCACACAGTTAATCCCAGCACTCAGGAAGCAGAACTAGACAGATCTTTCTGTAAGTTGAGGACCAGCCTGGTCTACCTAGTGAGTTCCAGGCTGACTAGAGCTATGTAGTGAGACCTCTCAAAAGATTTGCCCCTACTTAGCTTTTTGCACCACATAAACCAAGCATGTTGGCACATGACCTGTGATCCCAGCACTCAGGAGGTAGAGACTGGAGGTTTAGAAGTTCAAGGTTATCTTTGAATATATAGCAAATCAGCTTAAAAAAAAAAAAGTATATCAGTACTAACTTCCAAGTTCTTCTCTTCCCATTCCAGTTATACTATGAACAGTGTGTGTGTGTGTGTCTGTCGTGTGTGTGTGTCTGTCTGTCTGTCTGTCTGTCATTCTGATACTCCATTGCAGCTCCCCTCATCTGGATTACATATGTGGTCTCAAGATGGCTGGAGACATTGGCTTTCACACTGGACACAAGCCTCTCATCTCTATGACATGCTTTAATAGCTTCTCTTGTGGTTTTCATCCTCGTGAGCGATTCCTTCTCTGTGCTGTTTCTACCACATCTGTGGCCCAGGCTCTGACTCCCAGTTCAGCAGACAGTGCTTTTCGGTAGCATCTGCGCTCCTTTGCTCATGATGTCCATTGACAAATCTCGGTCACTGCTCAAGCTCTCCAGATGGTCTGCTGGTGAAAGCACTTGCCGTGCAGGCCTGAGAACCCATGTAAAGTCAGCTGCGGCATCCCTGCATCTCCAGCAGTGAGATAGGATACTGAGCTCTCAGGCCAGGCAGCCTGGTGCTGACTGTCAGTGGTAGAAACAAGACAGAATCAGCCCCAACAAGGTGAAAGGCAAAAACCAGCTTCTGAGAGTTGTCTTCTAACCTCCGTGTTATGTGTGCCCTCATACCCTGCAGCCCATTCACTCACATTTACCTCATACACAAATAAATACAGGATTTTACAAAAAGAATCAGTACGATGAGACTACTCCTGCCTAAACTCCCAACAGGGGCCCAGTGTGATGTGAGGTCTCCTTGCTAGTCAGTCTGTCATACCCAGCATTCTCCTGGGCTCTAATCCATCCCTACCGTTCTCCCTCCCCTTCTGCACCAGATAGAGGTACATCGTTTCAGCACCCTCCTCCTCCAAGGCTTGTTCTCAGCCAGCCAGAGTGTGTCACTGTCACTGTGGTGTTGCTTTCAGAGAGCCTTCCTTGAGCATCCTGCCTGGAGCTCTGTTTCCCCTTCTTTTTGTTTATTGCATATCTTATTGTCTAGGACTGCTGAGTTCACAGCCCATGTCATAGAGCTGTCTGGTAAGAGAATCAGCCGGTAATGTTGGACAAAGTGGATTATATCAAGATGGAAGTTTGAATCCCTTAGAAAGAACGGGAAGGAATCGACAAATACAAGTGCAGAAAATCTGACTCGGCAGTCAGTGAAGACAGCCTAGTCAGTGAAGGTAGACAGTAAGCAGTCAGGCTGGCAGGGTAGTGAAAGTTGTCACCACAGCCCCACAAAGCACACCCTTAGTGCACACAGGAATGGCAGCAGGATCCATCAGTCACCTCTCCAGAGCTTTGCTCTCATAAAACTCCAGGCTGAGAGGGCAGAGATGAACTTGGGTCTCCTGTTCCACTGACACCTTCCCCTGGCAGCTCCATGGATGACTCATCTTCCCAGAACCAGCCTCAGCCTGCATCTGCTCCTCACTACCCTTCCCCTCAGGATAGACAGCTACAGACAGCAGGTGTGGTAAGTGTGTCTGCTCTGTTTCAGCGCCGGGGCAGGACGGACAGGGACCTTTTGTGCCTTGAGCACAGTCCTGGAGCGTGTGAAAGCTGAAGGAATTTTGGATGTCTTCCAAACTGTCAAGAGCCTGCGGCTACAGAGACCACACATGGTCCAGACACTGGTACGTTGCACGTCTTTCTGTGACTAAACTAACCACAGCTCTTCCCTGTCAGGAGCGAGCCTTCAGAGCAAGCCCCTTAGTCAGAAGACAGGAAGTGCCTTGGGAAGCAGGGTCAGAGTGGGAGCACAGCCTGTTACCCAGAAGAATAGAGGATCAGTGGGCAACAGCACTTGTTCTCCAAGCATGCAAACCTGAGTTCAAATCCCTAACACCCACCTAAAAGGCTGGGCATGGCTCTCTGTATCTGTAACCCCAGCACTGAGACCAGACACAGGCGGATTCCAAAAGCTCACTGGCCAGCCAGCCAAGCTGAAACAGTCATCTTCTAGTTCAGACCTTTCTCAAGGGGATAGGTGAGAGCAATTGAGGAAAATGCCCTACTTGATGCTCAGGCCTATGGGTGCACAACCACACCTGAATACCCACGTGCACATGTGCAAAGGAATGCCTGAATAACCCCCAGGCTTTGTACTCTGCTTTGGGTTCTGGTGGGAAGGAGTGGGCAGGAGTGCCTGCCTGTTCACTAGGCCCCTCCTGTTCAGAGGTCTGACTCTTGACAGTCTGTATATCCGCAAAGATTTTTCCGAATCTTGTGGGGCTAGAAAGGTTTGAGGGGAAACAGGAGTTTTAGGAGATCTGAGAGGAGAGGAAGCTTTCAGAGTTAGAATTTATCTCAGCCTGACAGCCTGAGCCAGCTGAGGGCCACCTGAGATGCTGCATGTTCGGCCTCACATGCTTCCATCTGACTGAAGGACCTAGGACTGTCCTCACATGTCTGCTCAGCTGTCTGTAAATCCACTGTGGTCCACAAACATTTTTCTCTCAGTTTTCCATTTCAAAAACTGGGTCCGTTAGGCCATGGTGGTGGTGCACACCTTTATTCCCAGCACTCAGGAGCGGAAGCAAGTAGATCTCTGTGAGTTCTGGGCCAGCCTGGTGTATACAAGGAGTTCCAAGCCAGCCAAGGATACATAGTGAGATTTCCAAATTAAAAAGCAGGCAGGGGTCCATTAGAAACTGGTCTTCAGCAGTCCCTTTGGTGATGAGTTTTCCTCCCTGTCTCTGCTTGTTCTTCAGGAACAGTATGAATTCTGCTACAAGGTGGTGCAAGAGTACATCGATGCCTTCTCAGACTATGCCAACTTCAAGTAACAGGTGACACGGCCCACAGACAGGAGAATTGCCTTTAATATTTTGTAATATTCTGTTTTGTTAATATACCCAAATTGTATATATCTTATAACTGTTTTAGAAATGGCACATAGGCTTCTATTACCTATTAGGTGGAGATTTTGTATGTAAATGTGTTAGCACTGATAGTCTTTTTTCCAGTGTTTTATTGGGGAATTAAATAGTGTGATATTTGGATTGATATCATGAAATCCTCAGCCTGGAAATTGGGCTGGATTATTCTTTTGCTTTAAACATCTTTTCCTAAAGAAGACAAACATAAAACTCATTCCAGGTAGCTCGGTGCCAACTAAAACAAAGCACAAAGTTCTCAGAGCTCTTGAGGAAATGGTCATCTCACTGTCCCCACGCAGACCTCTCCCTCCCTGTACTGTAAATATCCGTCCCCTCCAGTCCACCCTTGTCTCCCACCATATCCCAGCATGGGGCATAGTGAGACCAGAGCGGTATCTCTGGCACCACACTAGGGATCATCAGGTAATAAAAACTTTTGATTCCCTGAGGAGATGCTGGTCCCTTTGTCTTGGGCAGGGCAGCCTTATTGGACTGGGGCTCTCCTGGGCTAGAGCAACCCTGTCTTTCAGTCCCCTGGCCCACTGTTCTGTCAAGTGCAGTCATCCCAGCCACCAACCAGCTTTGCTCCCCAGGATGGATTAGGTTCTCACTGGGTTTCTCTAAGGGAAACACCAGGAGCAGAGGAGCTGGTGCGAACTTGAGCAGAGGCCAGTGTGGCCTCTCTAGAGTTTCTCTCCAGAATATGTCTTCAGTTGTTTTCTGGAGATGTAGTTACTTCTGTGTGTAGGTGTGGGCACACATGCCACAGCAATACTACTGTTCAGGAGTTGGGTCTCCTCTCAGCTTGCTGTTGAGCAGGGCAGATTAGTCACCCTCCTTGCTGTGGCAAGGCGCCATGACCAAGGCAACTTATAGACGAAAGTATTCAATGTGGGCCTCACAGTTCCAGGGGAGAGTCTATGACCGACTGTCGTGGTGGAGCACGCAGTAGGCAGGCGGGAATGGTGGAAGCAGTATCTGAGCGCCCACATCTACCAGCACGAGGCGGAGAGAGATATACTAGGAATGTCATGGGTTTTTGAAACCTCAAAGCCCAGCCCCAGTGACCCCTGCTAATCCTTTTCAAACAGTTCCACAACTGAGGACCAAGTATTTGAACATAGGAGCCTTTAAGGGCCATTTTCATCTTTTTTGTTTGTTTGGTTTTTGGGTTTTTTATTTTTTTGTTTTTGATAGAGAACTGGACTGGGATTATAGACAGTGCTAGAACCTAGGCCTATGGCTGTCCAGGGCTGTTTTGGAAGTAAGACCTTGCCACTACATCTATCTTTTTGTTTTCTCTTTCTTTGTTTTGCTTTTTGAGACAGGATCTCAACTGTGTAGCCTGGAATGACATGAAACTCGCTCTGTAGACCAGGCTGGCTTTGACCTCACAGAGATCCACCTACCTCTGCCTCCCAAGCTGTAATTAAAAGTATGCATCACCATGCCCTGCCGGTTCCTCCATTTTCTGATGCCAATATTCCGAGGATGTAATTGTCATTCCCATGATGAGAGGTAGGCCACTGCTACCAGTGTGGGACAGGAAGGAGCTCAGAGCAAGCAGCTTCATTTTCACAAACAGAAGCACAAGTTACACTTTCACTGACTGCAACCCAGGCGTGTAGCTGCCTGGGGATATTTTGGAAATCTAGCCTTCACTTGCACTGGCAAGGGTGGCAGATTTTTCCCCACACCTCCCAGCATCACAAGCAGGTTCTCAGCGCAGCAGGTGTTCCTGCAGTCACAGAGGGCACAGATGGAGAGTGGGCGTGCCCTCCACTCCTCAGAGGCTTCCACAGGCGCCCTAGTATGTTCCACAGTGGCACATTCAGAAGTAAATGCTTTTTGGGCTGCTTGGAGGGGGGACCTTAACTAAACCCAAGGGGTGCTGAGAATTTGGGTGAGTAGAAAGGAAAGGTCAGAGCTGGGTAGTGGTGGCTCACGGATCTCTGAGTTCAAGACCAGCATGGTCTCTGTAGAGTTCCAGGACAGTCAAGGATACAAAAATAAAAGGAAAGATAGGAATGAAAGGTCTGTTGAAGCCATCAGGGGCCTTCAAATCCAGACAGGGTTGTGAAAAGGAAACCTACTTGTGTACTAGATATTTATAATATTGACATAAAGGAAGAAATGTGGGGTAGAGAGACAGCTCAGTGGTTAAGAACACTTGTTGCTCTTGCAGAGGACGTGGGATCTGTTCCCAGTACTCACGTGATGGCTCAGAACCATCTAGTTCCAGGGGATTCTTCTGATTTCCTTGGGCACTGGTCAAGCAAATGATACACATACATACATGTAGGCAAAACACTTATAAATAAGCCTAAAAAAATATTTAGACTGGGCATAGTGGCAAAGTGCCTTTAAACCCAGCACTTGGAATCAGAGGCAGGTGGATATCTGTGGGCTCAGGGGCAGCCTGGTCTGCATAGTTCCAGGACAGCCAGAGCTACAGAGTGAGACCTTGTCTAGGAAAAAAAAAAAAGAGTAGATTAAAAAATTTTTTTTTTAGTCGGGCATGATGACACAGTGCATACCTCTAATCCCAGCACTCGGGAGGCAGAGGCAGATAGATTTCTATGAGTTTGAGGCCAGCCTGGTCTACAATGCAAGATCCAGGACTGCCAAAGTTAGGGCTGTTGCAGAGAAGACCCTGTCTCAAAAAATCAAAGCGATGGGGCTGGAGAGATGGCTCAGAGGTTAAGAGCATTGCCTGCTCTTCCAAAGGTCCTGAGTTCAATTCCCAGCAACCACATGGTGGCTCACAACCATCTGTAATAAGGTCTGTTGCCCTCTTCCGGCCTTCAGGCATACATGTAGACAGAATATTGTATACATAATAAATAAATAAATAAATAAATAAATAAATAAATAAATATATTTTTTAAAAAACGACAAAAAAATTTTCAAGAGGAAGAGAAAGATGTATGGGAGGAATCCCAGAATACTTGGAGAGCTAAGACAGACCGCAGAGCAGCTCTACAGTGTGGGTGTAAGTCCTCTAGTGATTCTGTCTCTCTAGGGCTGGAGCTCTAAAGGGCCTCCAGTACCTTAGAGCCTTGGTGTGACCAAGTCCAACAGTGGAGGAGAATGGCTGTGGGTCAGCAAGCCCGCAGTAAATACAGCACTAAATATCATGTCAGTAACAGCTATCCCGTCTACCTTGTCTTGCCGAGGCTAGTCTTGAGCGGGGCATGCTGGAGTGTTCTGGATAGTGCAGCTGAGCAAATGTTAAACACACCTGCTTGCCAATAGCTGTCTTCCAGTAGGGATGACCTCAACTCTTTGCTCCCCTTCCGTAGATTTAGCCCTCAGCCTTTCCTTCACTTTTCTTTTTTAACCAGGGCTTCAATCGCACGAGGGACTCCTGTATGTCCAAAGGAAAATGTGTCTCACATAGCACAACCGTATGGAAAGAGAAAGAGTGACCAATTCATCCATGACACTCTGGCAGATGAGCTACAGCTGGGTCGGGGAGGGGTCGGAATGGAAGTGAGCATTCCAGCCTCCAGCACTGCCTAGAGCCCTACCTCTTAGACCCTACTTCATTGACTCCACTTTGTCACCACTGCCCCCCAGGTCACCTGCCATTGAAGGCAGGTGACATTGAGGAGAAAAGTGAGCACATTTTTAAAAAATGTAAATAGAATTGGTGCACAATCTGCACAAAACAGGGTGATTATAAGTTCTTTAAATTTACTGCAGTGTCCAGGTCAAGGGACGAAACTGGCACTTGGTGTTTCTCAGACCTTAGGAGGTGTTGTTAGAATCCAAAGCGTTAAGTTGGAGATGCCGCTCAGTTGACAGGATGCCTGCTTAGTGTGTGCAAAGTCCTGCATTTAACTTCCTGCACTGCATGAGCTGGTCATGGTGGTAACACATACAAGAGGTGGAACAAAGAGGCTCAGAAGTTCAAGAAAGCCTCTATTAAGAAAAGAAAAAGATTTCAAAAAAAAGTTCCTTGTGGATCTGTTTCCAACATGTCTATATGGTAACTTATCTCTGTTAGTAGAGTTGAAAAGTTCAGGGAAAGGGCTCTGCCTCCCTTTTGACCACCTTGTAGCCATTTTGAGTTTTTGAATATTTTTTAGTGTATGCCATAGAATACATGTATGGAGATCAGAGAATAATTTGCAGGAATTGGTTCTTTCCTCCACCATGTGGCTTCCAGGGATTGAACTCACGTCCTCAAACTTGACAGCAAGTGCCTTTGCTCATCTTGCAGATTTACCATTTTAATATTTTTAATGTGTTATATGCACGCATACATGTGAGTTTCCCTCAGAAGCCAGAAGAGAGTATTGTGTCCCTGGGAAATGAAGTTACAGGGATTTGAGCTGTCTGATGTGGATGCTGGGAATATTTAACCTCACTACAGGGCCATCTCCAGTGCCATTGTGATTTTTGTTTCAACCTCAGATCCCTTCTATCTATTGCTGTGACAAGGCGTTATGACTATGGCAACTCTCATAAAGGGTAGCATTTAATTGTGGTGGCTTGCTTACAGTTCAGAGGTTCAGTCCAGTATCATCATGGCAGGATATGGCGGCGTGCAGGCAGACATCGTGCTGGAGAGGGAGCCCAGAGGTCTACATCTCGCACAGGCAAAGGAAGTAGACTGAGACCTCAAAGCACGCCTCCACAGTGGCACACTTCCTCCAGCAAAGGCACACCTTCTAATAGTGCCACTCCCTTTGGGGTCCTTTCAGATCGCCACACCTAGGAAGATCTGAGGCGGGGAAGCATTTGTCTGATGACCTTAAAATCCAGCAGCAGCTTCACATATGTTCACGGAAGTGGATGTTGTGAGAGGGGTTTGAGTAGCAGCCTGCACCTCCTGTTTCAAGATGTCACTGCACCATGGCTTGGTTGGCACACAAGCCTAGCACTCAGGAGACGGATTCAGGAGTATTACCACAAGTTCAAGACCAGCTTGGGCTAAGTTGCAACTATAAGGCCATCAAGTAGGACCCTGTTTAGGTTTTTATTTGTTTTCAAGATGTCACTGGATTTGACACCAGAGGAAATGGCGCTCCTGGTCATTAAATCCTAGAGTCGTCCTGCAGCGACCCAACGACACCTCCCCCATAATCTACCCCAACAATGCTATCTATTCCTGTCCTTGCCGCCTAGAAATACTTCTGTCACCACTGCACACCAGTCCACATCACCACAGGCCACTGGGACAGGGAGCAGAGAGCCTGCCCCCTCGTCCTCTAGCTGCAGCCAATCAAAATGTCTGCGCACTGCTCATCCATTTTAGGCCTAATATCTCTGTTCTCCGCACTTACACTTAGGAAACCCCCAAGAGAAGTGTGGGTGGGCGTGGCCATCTGAGGACTTCAGCACTAACCAGGTTAGGGGGTGTCTAGGAAATGTCTTGCATCCAGAAATGCTTTCTTGGCCCAGACTCAAATTGTCTGAGGTGCCAGTTGGCTAGGGTGACCCTGAAAAAGATGTGGTCTTTTGATCACACACCTTTGATCCCTGCACTTAGGAGGCAGTAGCAGGTGGACCTCTGTGAACCTGATCTACATTGTGAGCTCCAAGCCACCAGAGTATGTAGTGAGGCTTCTCTCAAAGACGGGGAGGGATGGGCTATGTGTGGAAATGCGGGCCTCCTGGCCTTCAGAGCAGCCCTGCAGGGGCCAGCTCCATGCTAGAGTGGTGGTAGTACCCTCAAGGGCACAGCAGTGATCTCATGGCTGGCACCCTCAAGGAAAGCAAGACTCCAGCTCACCCCAGGACTCCAGAATACCTTCTGGCATCAAATGGGCAGTAGGTCCCCTAAGCCTGAGAGTAAGACAGTGCTATCTGGGACTCCTCCACCAGAACTGGGCCTGGAAGTTGACAGTGGGATGTAGGCAGCCTTTGTTGTGAGAAAATGTCAGCTACTGAAGCCAGCCCAGGCTACTCATCGCCTTCCAAGTACTGTGGACAGACAGGACCATGGCCTGTTATTCTCTGCAGAATTTGCTGTTGACGGTACTTGAAGAGACTCTAGCCCACTGGTTTTGGCTGGCTTTGTCCTTCCCCCTCCCCCATTCCCTCCACCTAGCTAAAAAACCATTAGATTACATCCCTAAAGCTAAGCCATCAAGGTCTGTTCCCTTACCTGGACACTTTCTTATGTCAGATTCATTCCCAAGGGTGAGTACCAGAGTCCAGCAATCAAAAGCCTTTGGTT
>NW_004949101.1:17205544-17213288 GCF_000317375.1 Microtus ochrogaster | reverse complement strand
CCCTGATGTATGGGGGGGGGGGGGGGGGGGGGGGGGGTAGTCTCCTGCAATACTGATCAACTGTTTATTCAGTTGAAGAGGAAAGAGTACTAAAAAGCTTCATAAATAAGAGTCGCAGCCGAGTCCCTCAGGTTGCTTGACAGTCAAGCCAGTGTTTCTCAAGGTGGGCAGGCCCTGAGCCAGGTTGTGAAGAACAAGGGTCACCATCGTAAGGTCATAACAGTCACTGATCCTAAAAACTGTGGCAACTGCAGAGCTGCCCAAGACCACAACAGGGCAGTGCAGTGCAAGGAAATGGTTTGTAAAAGTTTACTAAAAGGTCGTGTGAGCCTAACTTAAGTGGCTATAAGCTCAGAATTTCGTGCGTCCGGCATGACAGAGTAAGCAGCCCGCCCGCCAGTCGCACAGCCAAAGCTTGGGAACCGGTAGACGGGGCTTCTGGTGGTGTGCGGGTGACGCTGCCGTCGAGCGGTGTCCGTCAAGGTTCTCCGCCACTCCCATTCGTCCCGAGACTCCGGGGAGGCGATAGGCCAGGCAACAGAAGCCCCGCCCCAAGGGGGCGAGACCGCGACTCCCGTGGTGCTCCGCGGCCACTTCCGGGCCGGGCGTGGGGCCGCCCGCCGCTGTCATGTTGCGCGCCCTGAAGCACCTGGCCCCGCGGCCCGGGTGCCAGCCCTCGACTGTGCTGGTTCTGCCCGCGCGCGGCCGCAAAACCCGCCACGACCCGCCTGCCAAGTCCAAAGTCGGGCGCGTGAAGATGCCGCCCGCAGTGGACCCCGCGGAATTCTTCGTGTTGACCGAGCGCTATCGGCAGTACCGGCAGACCGTGGGCGCCCTCAGGTGTGTGGAAAGGGCAGGCGGCCATCGGCAGCCCCCGGGAGTGTTGGGAAGGGAGAATGGGTGCCGACTTGAAGCCCGTCCCCACCCAGGCAAGAGTTCGCGTCGGAAGTGCGCAGGAAGGCGTACGAGGCCCGGTCCGGGGTCCTGGCTGAGCGCAGGGTGCGGGAGGCCGCCGAGGAGCACCGGGCGCTCATGGCCTGGAACCAGGAGGAGAACCGGCGGCTGCAGCAGCTAAGGTGCGGACGGGGGTGAAGGGCTGGGTGGGCTGGCTCGGGGCCAGGCTCAGCCGCGGGCCCCCTCACCCTCGGCCACTCGCCCCTTTCAGGATAGCTAGGTTGCAGCTGGAAGCACGGGACCAGGAGCTGCGACAGGCCGAGGACCAGGCCCAGCGGGCCCGGGAAAAACAGGCTTGGGTGCAACTGAAAGAGCAAGAAGTCCTCCAGCTGCAGGTGGGCCAAGGTCATGGGGAGCGTGGGCATTGGGGACTCCGGGGAACGCAGCGCCAGGAGTCTTCTCGCTCCGCACAAGAAGGGAGTGTTTGCCCTCGCAGGGGATAGTCACATCAGGGACACCCATAACTGAGACAGCGAAGCTTTCTTCAGTGTAAGAGCTCCTGATGAGCTTGAGAGTCCGCCCCCTCTCAGAAGGTTGTCACGGTTGGTTCTTGGGTTCTGGCTGAGAGATCTGATGGGCGATTGGCCAAGAAACAGGCTAAGGTGGTCGAGGTCACCTAGTACTATTCTGCTGAGAGAATGATGGGATGCGCAGAAAGGCCCTGCACTCCGAGACACCCTTCTTTAAGGGCACTTGGAACCTCCACCTTTCTGGGCTAGAGACGGTAAACTCTGCAGAGCACCGGCTCTGGTGGAGCTCCCTTGTAGCTAGCTAACTTTTCCCTTCCCGTAGGAAGAGGCCAAAAACTTCATCACCCGCGAGAACCTGGAGGCACGGATAGAAGAAGCGCTGGACTCCCCGAAAAACTACAACTGGGCCATCACCAGAGAAGGGCAGGTGGTCAGGAACTGAGCACAGAGGCTCCTAGGGGCCCAGAGTAGGGACAGTGCTTGCCAAGGAGCCCCGTGTGCGTCCTATGGCAGACGGCTGAGCCTTTCCTAGAGCAGCCCCCATCCACCCCAGATTCTTAGCGCACTACCTGACCGGAAGCTGTTCCGACACTACATACAAACTCAGGACAGCATCAGTCTCTGGGAAGTTCCTGTCACACGAAAGATCAAGCTGGACTACATCCCCTCTAGCAGCCAAGCTATCTTCTGAGTCATGGAGGACTGTGAGCCAAATGGTTGCTGCTTTTCTAAGTAAAGTTTTACTGGAGCTCCGTCTGGCCTGTTCACTGACTGTCATGCGGTGCCCTGGGGACCGGAGTAGGCAGTCACCATAGAGCCTAAACTGCTTGTAAAGCCAAAGGCTTTTGTTGTCTGACTTTCTTGGAGAGTAAGTTTATTTGTCCCTAACTTTTTGGGTCTTTAGCTGACTAGCCAGAAGCAGTTTTCACCTAACCGAGCCATAAGTTAGTTACCTGCTTTGCCCAATCCTGTGCTTAGAAAGCAAAAAGGATACCTTATTTCTCCCGGTTACTCTCCAAGAGTGGTTTCTGTGACATGTCACTGTCCTGATGCAATGCCTCTGGTTCTACTGCCTGGGAAGACCTGGTTGCTCAAAAGAGGCTGACTTAATTAACAAAGCTCTGAGTACCAGGAGCAGTAAACACTGATGGTACCAGTCCCCGTTCAGGGGAGCCCTCAAGCAACGCGTTTCTTTCAGCCAGTTGCTGCCATTCAGTGTGTGTGTGTGTGTGTGTAAGTGGTGGCCAAAAGTCATCTGTAGGTGTCATTCGACAGGAATCTCTCACCTTGGTCTGCTTTTTTAGTTTGGTTTTGATTTGGTTTTGTTTTTTTGAGGCGGGGCCTTCACTGGAACCTGGGGCTCATGCCTGGCCAGCTAATCCAGAGAGTCCATCTATGTTTGCTTCCCTGGCACTGGGAGTAGATGCTCATGTCATTACGTTTGGCTTTATGTGGTACCTGGGATGAAACCCAGACGTTCGTGACTATGTCACCTGCACTTTATGCATGGGCTGTCTCCCCAACTCCTGTTGCTCCTTTCACTGTCGTTATCATGAACCTATGCCATCGACATCCAAAGAAAAAGAATCCTGGTTACTTCCCACAATTCTTGGGTTTTGGAATCCCCAAGGAACCTCAGGGACTATGGCAGCCTATTATTCCATCGAAGAACCAGGTGTCAAGGTACAAGTAGAGGTTGCTTCTGCACTCAGACCCCCGAGAGCCATGATCCCCCTCTCCCTGACTGGTCAGAACACGTGAGGTCCTACATTCAGATTCTGAGATAAACTGATGGGATCATGTGCCTGACTTGGTTGTCACAGTGAGAAGTTGACCTGAACTCCAGGAACTCTGCTCATTGGGTGACCCCAACCACCCCTGCCCAGGATCTGTCTCCTCAGTCACAGTCAAGCATTGATATTCTACCAAGACACCTCTGCTCTTTGCCCCTTCCGTCTTTGAGACTAAAGCAGCTTCAGCAGTGAGGGCTGGGGGTGGAAGGTGTGGTTATGGCCTTTGGATTAGGTTAGGTCATGCAAATCCGAAGGAGGTGGTCTGGGGACGTTCGCTTTGTAGAGTGCTTGCCTAGTGTGCGCAGGCCCTGGGTTCAGTCCCCAGCGCTGCAGAAACCGAACCAGGCGTTGTGGTTCACAGCTGCTTTCTGGAGGAAAAGGCAAGAAGAGTAGAATTTCAAGGTCATCCTCAGCTAAGTAGGGAGTTCGTGGTCATCCTGGTTCCTCATGAGACTCCAAAAAACTTCCCGCATGCCCATCAAGTAGACAGGATGTGAAGGTGCCTACCGCGGGAACTGCAGCTGGGTGAAGGCAGGCAGCTCTAGGAGATTCAAAGGCAGGGGCAGCTGCACTGGCCAGCTCCATAGGTGTCGGGTGTTTGGTCTTAGGAATGATGTAGGTGTAAACCTAAAGCCATTGCTCAGTTTCTCCTGAAGCACAGGTATCCAGCAGGCCCAGAGATCTTGAACATTTTGCTGTGACTTTGCAAGAACAACAGAAACAGACATGGTGAGCAAGCCCAATGCTCAAGAGTCCGGCAAGAAGAACCAAATTTGGCATTTTCTTTTCTTGCCAAATAGGAAGTCAAAAACAATATTACAACCCCAAACCTGGCTAGTCTAATGATGGTGCTGGCCATCTCTTGTTAGATGCTTTAACCACTATGTTCAACACAGGTAAATCCACAAACAGTAACGGGGAACTTGAATGTTTATCCTGAATGTTTACCCTTGTCGAGGAACAGAACCAGAGCAACACTGCCTGGCCCAGCTTCAGGGTTAAATCTGCTTACCTGCTTCCTTCCCTCCCTCCCTCCCTCCCTCCCTCCCTCTCTCCTTTTTTTCTTCCCTTCCTCTGGCCCTTCCTCTCTCCTTCCTTCCTTCCCTTCTGTCTCCTTACCTCATTCCTCCTTACCTCGTTCCTTCCCCTTCTCTCCCTTCCTCCCCCCCTCCCTCCCTCCTTTCCTCCCTCCCTCCCTTCCTTCCTTTCTTTTTTTCTCCCTGAGACAAAGTCTCTCTCTGGCTGTGCCAGAGTTCCATATGTAGACTAGGCTAGCCTCAAACTTATAAAAATCCACCTCCCTCTGTCTCCCAAGTGCAGAGATTAAAGGTGTGTTCCTCAAGCCCAATTAAATTGCTAAAACCTTGTCGTCTAGAAACTGTCAGGGGAACTGGGAAGATGGCTCTGTGGTTAAGAGCCAGTACTGTTCTTCCAGAAGATCTAAATTCAGTACCCAGCACCCATGCCCGTCAGCTCACCGCTCCCTGGCTCTCTAACTCCAGGGGATACAATGTCTCTAGCCTCCACAGGCACAGGACTTCCCCACATAGACACAGAAATAATAAGAGCTGGGCATGGTGGCATGCTCCTGCCAGCACCTTCCACATGAGTTTAAAGCCGGCCTCACTTATTTAGCCAGTGTGAGGTCAGCCTGGGCTCCATAAAACCAACTGTAAACCTAGGACTCGGGAGCTGAAGGCAGGAGGATTTAGAATTTAATACTAAGTTACATGGAGAACTTGAAGCCAGCCTGCATAAGGCCCTTCAATGCCAAAGGCTGGGAATGAAAGCTGGGTCCTCTGGAAGAGCAGCCAGTGCTCTTAACTGCTGCACCATCTTCAGCCCTGCAATATTGCCACCCAGCACGCCACACTCCGTTCTGCTACATCTGCTGCTTTGCCCGCGATCACAGCTGCTACAGCAGGTGGGTCTCCTGGGGGACTGAGCATTTCACAAAACCTTTCTCGACAAGCAATCTTTGTTGTTAAAAAGGCAGAATTAATGTGCTCACTTCGGCGGCACATACACTAAAATTGGAGCAATACAGAGAAGATTGGTGTGGCCCTGTGCAAGAATGACATGCAGATTCGTGAAGCGTTCCATAAAAGAGAAGTCAGGATTAAGTTACATTTACTCTTAGACAAAATTACATGCAAGAGCACCAGGTGTTTTGAGGAAAACAAGTTGGTTATATGCAAATTTTTAGCTAATATTTTCCCAGAATTTCAGATAATATAAATCCTTAACTGTCAAAATATATTACCATCTCAAATTTTATTTCAATCGCCTTTTAGGGGGTTGAAGAGATGGCTTAGTGGTTAAGAGCACTGGCTGCTTTTCTAGAGGACCCAGGTTTAATTCCCAGCACCCGCATGGCAGCTTACAACTGTCTGTAACTCCAGTTCCAGGGGATCTGACACCCTCACACAGACATACATACAGGCAAAACACCAATGTACATAAAATACAAATAAAGAAATTATAAAAATCTAAGCTGTGTTTCAATAGCCTTATTGGGTTCCAGGGTGCAGTTTCATGGTAGTGTGCTTGCTTACCAAGACCCTGGGTTCCATCCCCAATACAGGAAACATCAAACAACCCTGGCCAGATACTGATGTCTTCCTTATGTTTGCTTCTCAAACAATGTAACCAAAGTTGTAAATTTTTTTTCTCTGCTCTGTCACTACCATGGTGAGACTTGACAGTGATAGGGGGAGTCACAGACAAGTCTTTCAGAAATTCATGTCCAATTTGATGCCATCTGGCGGCTCAATGGTATGAATCCAAAACCACATAATTAAGAGGGATTGGTGGCACAGCTCAGTGTAGAGCAAATTCTTGGCACGTGTGAGGCCCTGGGTTTGAGGCCTCAAACGAGGACCAAAAAAACAACAAGGCATCTAACATGTATGAAGCATTTTCTTTATCCTAGGCACTGAGCATAGTTTTGCATATTGTTCTCCTTTATCACAATAATCTTATAAGCAGACACCGGTATTATTCCTGTCTACTTGCAACAGAACTGAGGCGTGTATTTAGACATACGGCGTGTAACTAACACCAGCACGTGGGAGACAGGCCGAAGGATGCTGCATTCCAGGCCGGCTTAAGCTACAGAGTGACATCCTATCTCTTTTCTCTTTGAGACCTTGTCAAGAAAGAAAAAAAAAATGTTAGTAAAGATACTTGAGAGGGAATGGAGGTGGCTGGGTTTCAAACCCAAAGAGGTTGGGCTAGCAAGATGGCCCAGTGGATAAGGGGGCTTGCTACCCAGTCTGGTAACCTAGTTCAGTGCCCAGCATCCGCATGGCAAAAGGAAGAAATTGAGTCACCAGGCCAGCCACCTCACTGCAGCCTCTCATGGCGTTTTCTCTAGTTCAGTTCATGCATATGGATTCCTACACAGAAGCACACAGTAGGCCAGTCAGCTCTCCCATCCCATTCGCATGGATTTCTTGCTAGAGTTGGTGTCTGGTCAAGGATGATCACAGACAAGGTGAGACCTGAGCCTCACCAGCTCAATACTGAGAATGTAGCAGTAACAGCTTTTTCTAAGTTTTAAATGTCACAAGCAGCAATAAAATATTCAGAGGGGGAAAAAAAAAACAATTTGGCTCTCATAAGGAAGTGAGTGAAATAATGAAAAGGGATTCAGAATAGCTCTTTATAGACTGTTTTGTTCAGTCTTGAAGTGGCCCCTCCCTGGGGGTAGAGTGCTAACGGTCACTGCAGTCCCCACCCCTGGTGCCCACACCTGGTGATAATCTCTTGCAGCGTGAGAGTGGAACCCGTAACTTCTTCTGATCAAAAGAAAAACACAGCAAAAGTGGTGTAGGTCCCCCGCACAGTACACTCCTGGTGTAACAGGCAAAGGTGTGACGTCTTGAAGGCTTCCGCTCAGTTTCAGTTCAAACTGTAGTGACGCCAGCTGATGGGTCTGACCTACTCAAGTGAGCTGTTGGTTCATTTGTGGGGAGCTGTTTCTTGCTTTCTTTTTTTTAAAGATTTATTTATTATATATAAAATGTTCCTCCTGCATGTACACCTCTATGCCAGAAGAGGACACCAGACCTCATTACAGATAGTTATAAGCCATTATGTGGTTGCTGGAAATTGAACTCGGGACCTCTGGAAGAACAGTCAGTGTTCTTAACCTCTGAGCCATCTCTCCAGCCCGAGGGGAGCTGTTTCTAAGACAGGGTCCATTAGTAGCTCTGGCTTGCCTGAAACCCTCACAGAGACCTGTGTTCCTTGGCCTCCTCAGTGCTGGGGTTAAGGTGTGCACCATCACAGCCTGTCAAGTGAGCCCTTTAAGAGAGCTCCGAAGTCCAGAGTAATGGCAGAGGCAGCCAATCTCTTCAAGATTGAAGACAGCCTCATCTACATAGAGAGTTCTGGAACAGCCAGGGCTATATAGTAACACCCTACCTCAATTAATTAATCTACATAGTGAGACCCTAGATAGATAGATAGATAGATAGATAGATAGATAGATAGATAGATAGATAGATAGATAGATAGATAGAT
>NW_004949101.1:17204914-17205444 GCF_000317375.1 Microtus ochrogaster | reverse complement strand
AGAAATGAGCCTTGACCTTGCCTGTAAATGCTACAGTTCAAATGGAAAGAGAAGATCCGGACAGTTGGGAGCCAAGGAAAACCACAATGTCATAGCATATTACAAACCTCACACAAGAGATTTACTGGGAGGGAAAAACCCAGGAGAGTTGCTGCCTCTGCTTGGGTGAGAAGCAGCAGAAAATTGAGCAGAAGGCTGGGCTTATATATATATATTCTTGTGGGGTTGGGGGAGGTTAAAAACTGTTCAGGGTAGCCTGGGATTGGAGGGATGCTGTGGCTAGATCTTGGGGCAAACTCAGAAATTGGTGGAATTTTTTTTTTCTTATCACTCTCTCCTGCTTCTGGACGGGGAGTGGACCTTAGAGCCTTTAGGACAGTTAGGGAAGTCTGGGGGCAGGGCCTTGAGGGTTTACAAAGTTTACAAAGGGAATATCTGCCCACAGCTGGAAAGCCTTCCTTGCCGCTGGAGCTGGCATGAATAGCCAGCATTCCCATGCTCAGAGACTTGAGGAAAAGACAGTCTTTCAC
>NW_004949101.1:17203234-17203859 GCF_000317375.1 Microtus ochrogaster | reverse complement strand
TGAAGACCATGGGTAGAGAAGGCCTGCCCAGACTTTGCCTGACAACTGACAGAATAAATGGATTTTATGTTAAGAGGCTACATTTGTGTCTACTTGTCCACAGCAGCAGAGCGCCGGGTCTTCCTCATACACGGCTCTTCCTCATACCGCCGTTTCTTTCCTCTCCTCTACACTCACAGGTCACCTGAAGGAGAACAACAGAGATGCTCCCTTTCTTTCCGGAGCATTTACCAGTCCTCCACCTGCACAACCTGGGTCTGGAAACCCAAGTAGGGCGCTGAGAGAATGAAGGACAGACACACACGCAGGAAGGCTGGGGCCAGGGGCTGTGTGCAGCCGCCCAGGACCTCAGTGCGTCCTTGTGCACAGCACAGGGGGAGGGGCTGCCTAGGCTCTGGCCACAACCACAGGTTGTAAACATCCAGGAGGAGGCTGCAATTTCTTTTTTTAAAAAATATTTATTTAGATAGATAGATAGATAGGGTTGTAAACATCCAGGAGGAGGCTGCAATTTCTTTTTTTTTTTTAAATATTTATTTATTTATCATGCATACAATATTCTGTCTGTGTGTATGCCTGCAGGCCAGAAGAGGGCACCAGACCTTATTACAGATGGTTGTGAGCC
>NW_004949101.1:17195233-17203014 GCF_000317375.1 Microtus ochrogaster | reverse complement strand
CTGCTTAATTCTCCTGCGTGTAAGGCCCGTGTCAAACAGTACACATTCACTCGGGATCCAGACAGAGACCTTGTCTAGGCACCCAGCCCGCGGCCTGCCACCAGCCCTGCTAGCGCAGGTTGCCTTTGGAGTGTGTTGAGCTTGCGCTTTTGTTCCCTCGGTGGCTTTTAATTACTAGAGAAATAAAACCCGATAATTTTTAACTTGTAAAAACAAAAGGTTTAATTTGGTGGATTTTGAGATAGTATCCCATAAACTCCTTCATGGCTTTGAACTCTTTTTTAGACTGGTCTTGCTGCTGAGATTACAGCTGTGTGCCATTACGCCTGGAAGAAATGATTTATTTTGGTTCACAGTCTCAGAGGCACCAACCCACGATCACGGTAGGAGCACACGGAGGAATGAACCCCTTCATTTCATGGCTGGGAAACTAAAAGAGACCTAGGAGGGACCAAGGTGTCACTACCTCCTTCGTGGGCATGCCCTCAGTGACCTAATGACCTCCCCCTTGGTCTCTATCTTAAAGATCTCGCCGTCTTCCCGATACACCTTCGTAAGGACCTACAATATGACACATGGATCCTTGGGATACACTCAGATTTAAACTAAAGCAATAACCCAATATAATATGCTTCTTATTTCACATCTTGCCTCCTTCAGCATCATATGACCCCATGAGGATAGTGATTTTTCTCTTGGTGCTGACACTGTACCCAAGGCTTCGTGAACACAGCCTTGCATATAGGCTAGACAAGTGTTCTCCTGCTAAGCTGTGGCCCCAGCCTGAGGACAAGGATTCTGTCTGCTGTTTACCGGTGTCCCAGGCACAGATAAGTTGATGAGCACATGAAGGCATGCTGGCCTCATGAGAGCATTACGTGCATATTAGTACATGCTAATTTATGTGCATAGATTACCTTCGATGAGATCACTGTGCCCACAGAGTATGTGGGAGGTCTCTGGGGCCATCCTGGGGGTCAAGCTCTTGGCCTTCTACTCCAAGAATGCCAATAGGCTAATCTGGATGAGAAATGAGCTGATTTGTAATACAGGTCAACCTGACCACCAACTCAGCGTTTGACTCGCTGAGTTCAACTCACACAAGTGACTCAGGATCAGATGAGCTCTGGAGCCTGCTATGCCCCATTGACTTCAGTCCCTTGTTGAGGAGGTTAACCGTGAAGACAAAGAGCCTAGGGGCTGTTCCGCTCTCCCTAGGGCCAGAGAGGGCATGAGCTGATCTCTGGGACACTGGCTGTCATTTCTTCCTGGAGGCTGCAGGTCACGTCCTAAGGAAGCAGCCTGAAATGGCGATTAGAACACGGGCCTGGGACCCACCTCTGTGGAAGAGAAGAGACAAGCGAGCAGAACCACTGTGCAGATCTGCTGACCTACAGCCCAAATCTGGGGGACAGTTAGAGGTGTCCAGCGTTTGTAACAAAATGGGCCAACCATTCTGTGACCACCTGGGAAGGGCCAGAGCCAGGTGGCTCTCTGCAGCTGAGACTGTTGCTGTCCACACTCCACCAGCTGATGGCAAATGTTTTCTCAAACAAGGGTCTAGGTACCTAGCACGGTGGCGCATACCTTTAACCCCAGCACTCGAGAGGCAGAAGAAAGTGCGTCACTGTGAGTTCAAGGCTAGCCTGGTCTATTCAGCAAGTTCCAGGCCAACCAAGACAATATAATGAGACCATATTTCAAAACAATCAAATAAAAACAAGAATCTGAGCAATGCTTCTCCTTTCTTTAAACCTGCCTTTGCCTCCCGAGTGCTGGGATTAAAGGCGTGCTCCACCAACGCCCGGCCTAATCTTCCTTTTAGAATTATTTATTTTATTTCATGCTTATGCATGTTCTGCCTGCATGTATGTATTGCACTATGTGTGAGCCTGGTACCCTTGGAGATCAGAAGAAGGCAGTGGCTTCACAGCAGATATAGACTACAGTGAAATTATAGATGGTTGTGAGCCAACATGTGGGTGCTGGGAATCAAACCTGGGTCCTCTGAAAAAGCAACTCAACACTGAGCCAACTCCCCAGCCCCAAGATGGTAAGATATTTAAGCTAAGGGCCCAATGGGTGGCCTTCCGGTCATTGAGACAAGCCCTCGAAGCAGGCAGTGAGTCTTTGGTCCCCCCTAGAGATCTGTATTTTATTTCTCAGCCATGAAATACAGGGGTTGAATCTTCCATGCCTTCCTGCCATAATGTTTTTCCTTTTAAACTGTATTAAATATGCAAAAAAAACCAGGGGCTAGAGCGATGGTTCCGTGGTTAAGAGTGAATACCGCTCTTGCAGAGGACTGAACTTTGTTCCCTGGCCCCACAGAGATCTACTGACAACCCCCTCTAACTACAGCTCCTGGGGATCCAACATCCTCTTCTGGCCTCCAAGGAAATCTGAAAACACAAACATACACACAAATAGGAATAAAAAAGGGGCTGGAGAGCTGGTCCAGTGGTTAATGGCACAGACTACTCTTCCAGAGGACCCGGGTTCAATTCCCAGCGCCCATATGGCAGCTCACAACTGTCTGTAACTCCAGTTCCAAGGGATCTGACACCTTCACACCAATGCACATAAAATGAATTATTAAAATTATTTTAATTATTAAAAATATAATGCAAAAATTGTTCCCAAAACGCATGACTGCTGTCATGCTGGGGACAGGGCCCGAGGTCTCACCCTAGGCAAGCAGTCTGCGAATGAACTGCACGAGGCATCCGTCCTCAGCAAACCTTCAGCTCACAGCTGAAATGTAGCCAGAAGTGCCCAGCATTTGTGCCCAATTGAACTAACCATCCCATGTGGCCACCTGGGAAGGGTGTGACCTCGGGCCAGGTGGCAATCCGCAGCTGAGGTAGCCTGTTGGGCACACTCGGGCAGCTGATGGCAAGTGTTTTTGCAAACAGGAGTCTAGGCACCTAGCATGCTACTGGATAACTTTTAATCCCAGAACTTGGGAGGAGACAGAGGCAGGTGGACCACTGTGAATTCAGGGCCAGCCTGGTCTACATAAAGAATTCTAATACAGAATTTTAAACACAAACGTGATTTTTCTTTTGTTTCGCTGTGATTTTTCTTTCTTCCTCTTATTTTGGTATGCTTGGCTTTGACCTCTATCAATATTTTGTCTTACCGTCTAGTCGGAAGAGGGCTGAACTGCATTCAGAAGTTGAAGGAAGATGTGATTGTTCTCCCCACCCCAGTTTCGGGGGCATGTAAGGGCTCCCACTTTCCCTCTCCTGCCCCATCCTGCCGTACTGGACATCTGTGAAAATAGACTGCCCCTCCACCACCCCACCCAACTCTTTCCTCTTCTAACTCAGGCACCCCTTGCTTACAAGCTCCAGTCTATTAGCTGAGGCGGTGACCTTGACCCTAGCCTAGACCCTGAAAATGAAGGGCCTGCGTCTGAGTGGTGTGGAGTGATTTGACCCGTAGTGACCCGCTGTGACCAGTCATGCAATCGCGCTCTTAAGACAGTGCTCCGCCAAGGCAGTGCCCAGATATAAAAAGGCCAGGCTGGGCCGGAGAAACCATCACTTCTGGTGGGTCTCAGACTCAGCACCAGCGCCATGGCCTGCCCCAGTCTCGCCTGCTGCCTACTTGGCCTCCTGGCTCTGACCTCCGCCTGCTACATCCAGAACTGTCCCCTGGGCGGCAAGAGGGCTGCGCTGGACTTGGACACGCGCAAGGTGAGTCTCCCCATCTGGTCCGGTCCCAGCAGCGCTAAGGATCAGAGAAGACTCCCGCCCGCAGAGCATCCCGCACTCTACCAGTCCTACCCCAACGCATGGGAACCCAAGGCGTTAGGCAGGGTTAGGCTCCCGCTTGACGCCGCGAAGGCAGAGACAACGCCTGAGCTCCCACTGCCCCTCGCCCGGCCACCGTCCCGATACGGGACCGTAGCCAGAGGACCGTGCACTGCGCCCACTCGCATCCTTTCCCGCAGTGCCTCCCCTGCGGTCCTGGCGGCAAAGGCCGCTGCTTCGGACCCAACATCTGCTGCGCCGATGAGCTGGGCTGTTTCGTGGGCACCGCCGAGGCGCTGCGCTGCCAGGAGGAGAACTACCTGCCCTCGCCCTGCCAGTCGGGCCAGAAGCCGTGCGGGAGCGGGGGCCGCTGCGCCGCCGCGGGTGTCTGCTGCAACCCGGGTGAGCAGGAGGGGGCTGGCAGGACTGCCTGGCAGGGAGCCTTCGGGTTTGCCGCTCAGGCCACTGACCCATTTTTCTTGCAGATGGCTGCCGCATGGACCCCGCCTGCGACCCTGAGTCTGCTTTCTCCGAGCGCTGAGCCGTCTTGGCGATTCCTTTAGAATTCATCCTTCACCCCCCATGGCCGCCCCAGAAAGAATGACAAATAAAGCAGATTTCCTCTTCACACTTGACTGGTGTCTAATTGTCGGAGGGAGGGAGGACGTCGGGGTTCAAGGGCCCTGGCAATTCAAAGTAAGAACAGCCCAGCAGGCTGCTCCAGGGACAGAGGGGTGCTGCACGGGCTGTCCACCGCCCACCCTATAGGATAGCCCCGTTTCCCACTCCGTACTGGAGAGGGCCTGCAGCAGACAGACTTAAAAGCAGCATTTAAAAGTCCAAACAGCAACGGTGGACATCTATGGGAAAAGACAAGGTCTGGTGGAACTGACTAAATGGGAGTCAGACAGGCAGGGAACTCATCCAGTCGCTTCCGGATCTGAGAGGAGACTTTAGCCAGAACCTCAGGGGCTGAGGGGGCAAGCCTGGCCTAGAAAGAAGGCTCTTGGCCAGGCGACGGTAGTCGCAAAGCTGGAAGGTTTCCACAGAGCTGAATTCTCACACAGTACCAGAGGAGGCCACAGCTAGAAAGATCGAGAACCAGCAGGTCTCTTCTCTGCTGTCCTCAGTGCCAGGCCTGAGCTCAGGGGCCCCATTTTTGCCACTGCAAGGCAGCACTCTCTGGGACAGCATAGAATCTAAGAGCCTGGGGGTACACACATGACCGCAGAGCACAGAGCCCATGGGCAAACTGAGAAACCCACAGTTAATACTGCTCCTCTGTTGCTCGCTTAGCTGCCCGTGTTCCCAGCAGCGCGGGCAGAGGCAGAAGGCGCAGGCCCCTCCTCTGCTTCCGCACAGGGGCACGTGATTCACTGACTTGAGAGGAGCCCAGTGAAGGAGGTCTTGCCCCACAAAGGGGGAAGGCCCTGGGTTCCGTGTCATCTCAGCAAGTAAATAAACCTACAAACAAGCACTTTCTGTGAGACTCACACCCAGTAAAAGAACATGGAGGACCCCATCACCACAGATGTGGGCCACACACACAGACAGGCCGAAGGCCAAAAAGATAAATCAAAGAGATGTCCAGATTGATTTGCTGTTTCTTGTTTTGTTGTCGTCAGTTTCATTTTTTTGGGTCTGGGTTTTGAAGATTTCTATCTTAGGACTTTCATTCTGCTACATTTCTATTTCTGTGTCTGTGTCTCTGTGTAAGAAGATGTGCACCTGAGTGCAGTGCCCACAGAGACCAGAAGGGGGCATCAGACCCACTAACCCTGGAGTCACATGGGGTGGTATCCTGTTTGGGTACTGGAAACAGAACTGGGGTCCTCTGGAAGAACAGTGTACTCTTTTAACACCTCAACTATTTCTCCAGCCTAAATTTTTCTAATTACATCACATTATTTCTTTATTGTGTGTGGGGTGGGGTTCAGTGCACACACACCACAGCATGCGTGCAGAAGTCAGAACCCCTGGCATCTGCTCATAGAAGCCCCTTTGCTTCTGGAGGCTGAAGAGAGGAGGCAAGTGTTTATTGTGGATTCTAGAAGTGCCCTTCAATGGCTCCGTGCCTAGGTAAGGGACATCCTGAAAGGGAGAGAGAATAGAAGGTCCAGTGGGCAGAAGTAATTCCTCTCCTTGAGGAATGGGATGCTGATTTTTCTAGAAGGAGGTGGGGAAAAAGGAGGTTACAATTCTCTACCTGGGCAGAGGAGCAGAATGAGGGGTCTCAGCTTCATCCTGAAGTTGCTCGAATACCAGCCCTGGGAACTGAACCAAGTGTAGCCAAGCCACCAGGCACTCCTAACGCCTTCTGTTCCTTGTTGGTCTGGTCTTTTTCTTTTCTTTTCTTTTCTTTTCTTTTCTTTTCTTTTCTTTTCTTTTTTAAAAAATGTGTAGCCCAGGCTGGCCTCGAACTGGTGATCCTCCTGCCTCTACCTCCTTCAGCAAATCCTACAGGCGTGTGCCACCACAACCAGCTCTGGTCTTTTTCTTGGCCTAACCCTCGTGGAAGTCAGATCCTGAGAGGGCCACTCAGGAAGGAGGCTGGGGTAGGGGTCTGCCTAGCCCCTGTACCACCTGGTTAAACCTAGACATACAGAGAGGCACAGAGGTGCTGAGGTGGGCAGGGACCTGTAGGGCACCTTGACTCTGTCCAGGGCTGACCATGTCAAGCCACCCAGTCAGACTGACCTCTGTCTTCCACAGTTGCCCCTCAGAGCCTGAGGAGCATCCCAACGGAGATGCAGCCTCTGTGGCCCTAACCTTGGAGCAAGATGGCATGTGGAGAGGATGCCCGGGATGGATGGGGCGGGGAGAAGGGTAGGAAGCTGGTGGGATGGCGAGGAATAGAAGAGACCAGGAAAGGATGGAAGCCTAAGAGAACAGCTGGAAAGGCTGACCGAGACAGTGGGGGCTTCTGGGAAGGCCACGCTGCTGAGGGCCTGAGGACTGGGTTCAGTTCTCAGCTTTCACTTGGTGGTTCACAACCTTCTGTAACTCCAGTCCCAGGGAATCCCATGCCCTTGTCTGACCTCTGCAGACACCAGATAGCTCAGGAGCTGAGCGGAACACACACACACACACACACGTAGTGCACAGACACACACGATGGAAAAACACCCATACACATAAATAAATCTAAAATTTTAGAAAAAAAAAAGAAAAAGAAAAGCTAATGAGAAGAAAGGAGAAGGAGGGACTGTGGCCAAGTGCTGGTGCGATCTTTCCAGCGGGGGGAAAATGCCTATGTACTGTGTGTGTGCCTTGTTGCTGGACTTGGGCGTTTTTTCTGGGTCTCTAGCTATGGCCGAGGTCCTGGAAATGGCCCTAGCAGGTTGTTATCTTTTCCTCCTTTCCCCTTCTCTTCTCCTCCTCTCTCTGTGGTGCTGGGGACCAAATCCAGGCTAGGGAAGCATTCCTGAGCCACAGCCACCTCCTTCCCTGCCTGAGAGCTGTATTGGAATATGTGCCTGTGGGGGACTTGCAAGCCGGGCTCTGAGGAGGGGTCCTGCCTCTCTGCGGGTGGGCCCTGACGGTAGAGCATCTGGAGAGATAACAGGTAGCACTGTCTCCTTTAGGTCTGGGGTAAGTGTCTGCACCTTCTCCCACAGCACAGTCTTGGGCAAGTGTACACTGCACTGGAAACAAGGGCAAGTCCCTCAGGCTGTGTCTTGTCTGGGATGAAATCAGGGCTGAGATGGTCACCCCTAGCTTGTCCTCTTATTCTCTGTCACTCTCGCTAATTCTGTCCCTCATCATATCTTGCTCTGCCTCTCTTGTCCACTAATGTCCCACCTCTTGATTTTATTTCGGTCTCAGCAAGGGAATCGCTAAGGCACCCTCTTGAGGCCTCCCTGGGCCTCAGGCCTTTCCCTTCTTCGGAGCTTGGGGTTGCCTTTGTCCTGAGTATTATGTGGGTATCCGAGAGCTCCAGAAGGCTTCCCTTATAAGTCTTATGAGAGCCGGGCGATGGTGGCGCACGCCTTTAATCCCAGCACTCGGGAGGCAGAGGCAGGC